>NW_028263375.1:34999725-35158059 GCF_051168715.1 Poecilia mexicana
AGGGACAAATGGGAGATTTAATTTATGTGGTTTTTAGTAGCTCTTCCATTTTGTGTTTTTAATAAGCGCCACAGAAACTGTTTTGGTTGCCCAGTCTTCATGGGACGAGTTATACTGATATACACATGGCCACGCAGCAACTTTACCTGACGTTAGGTAGACAAAACATTTGATATGCATTGAGTCACCGCTAAAAATAAAATAAAATTAAAACACCAGTGTGCTGCGCTAGTCACGAGGCGAGAGCTCCTCCATGGGCTGAACCACGCCAGCGCGCAGTGACGCCAGCGGTCTGATTGGTGCACGCTCCCTGTTCAATGCATCAACTACAAAAATTGTAAACCCTTATAACGTGCTCCATGTGAGGCTTGGCCTCACATGGAGCACGTAAAGCATGGCAGCCCAACAGGCTTATAATACACTGGCGGAAACCCTGAACTTAATGTGCTCCTCCTACCCCAGTTTTCTCCTGAATGCCTTGCTCTTTAGTTCCTTTTATCTTTAAAATTTCTGTTCAATTCATTATGTTTCTGTAGCACCAAATCACAGCAAATGTCATCTCAAGACACTTCACCAATCACTCATACATTCCAGTTGACCCTAGTTACCCATCAGTGTATTAAGTTAAGTTCATTATTCAAAGAAACCCAACAGAGCATGGAGGCATCAGCTTGTCTACAACCCAAACAGCCCTCACACATTTTAGATGACTTTAGTTAAACTCTGTCATGAACTATGAAGACAAATGGTCATAAAAATGCTAACATTTCACAATACACATTTTATGGTGTATTGCCTTTCTGAAAACACTGAACAGAAATGTGTTCCTATGTATTAATTGATCAACTTGCCATAGCACTCTTTTATCCACAGCTGTAAAATAGGACTGACACAATTAATCAGATTGATCATAATGAATCGATTGTAGAAAGAATTGTCAACAAATTTAGTGTTTGATTTATTGCTAACTGGAGAATACACTCACAAAAGGCCTTCTATTGAAAGAAAGACATGCTGAGCGGTTATTGAGCCAAAACTGTGCAAAATTATATGCAATCTTTGTCTGTAAATATGCTCTCCCAGAACTCCTCAAGTGTCATAGCTTTAGCATCACTCAGTTCAAATTTTGCAAAAAATGCCATGCCACTTATTAATATCTCTTTAACCATGTTAGGTCCAGCTCTGCCCATGGCCACGGTGGACATCAAGAATCCAGAGATCAACAACATCAGAGTCCAGAACTCCCACAGCCACCATCAGCCTTACCACCTCAACAACATGCTGAGCCACAGTGGCCTGGTCCGCAGGGACAAGAAGAGCAAGAAGAAGAAGCTGACAAAGGCGGACATCGGCACGCCCAGCAACTTCCAGTGAGTTCAGCTCTGTGGCACCCTGCACATTTTCAGTAGCACAGCTGAGACTGCTTTATAACCAACCTTGTGTGTTCATCCTCACGTGAGGATCTAATGGTTGGACAATGTCCAGTAAAATATCCTGACATTAACACAAGAATTAAATTAGTTGTACAGAATAAATACACCCTACATTATGGACTATTCATAGTGATTATTTTTGCTGTCCGCTCTCAGCAGACCTGCTGCTGGAAAAACGCCTGAAGAGTCCAAAGACCGAGTGACTCTCAAGCGCCTTGTAGACCACCTGTTTGTTCTTTGAAGACATTAGGGCAGCAGGAGCATGAACCTGTTGAGAGGGAGGGAGGGAAGCTGGGAGGGGGTTGGTAAACTGATCTGATTTGAACATGGCAAGGTGGGTCACAATAACTCCGTCTGTAGTTAAAGCTTCATGCAGACACTCCATATGAGGGTCAGGAGGTCACAAAGTTCAGCCAACAGAAAATAGAAAAGTGATTGTTTTGCTGAGGTCCCAGAAGCACACCAAACATCTTCTGGATGTTGCTGAGTGATTTGTTGCTCTTATGCCAGATAAATGATCTGTTGTGTGATTTCTCCAGTGCAGTCATGGTGCTGATGGGGGAGAACAAGCTCTGGGTCCTGTTGTGTCCGTCTCCACAGAGCAGCCTTCAGACGCCCAGTCTGCCAGCTGTTAGATTGTGATCTCTTTGTTGTGTATGCTAAGCAGCTGATGTGAATTTGCATGTGAACACATCTGCGATCTCACCACACATCTCTTCCATCTTCCTCAGGCACATCGGCCATGTGGGCTGGGATCCAAATACAGGCTTTGATGTGAGTACCACACTTCCCACAACAGTACCATAGTGACCTGTCTGACAGCATGATGTCATCACACAATGACACGTCATTGTCTCAAGCGTCTTCTTCTGCACTCTGTGGATGTTCCAGACAGCAGCAGCAGGCCTGCTGACCTCATCGCTCCTGGCCTTCAGCTAGTCCTCTGTCCGCTCTGACAGAAAGAAGCCAAATATGATCGAGTCTGTTTCTCCAGAGTAGAGAGCGCAGCTCTGTGTTCAGATGCTGGGATTGAACTCACTGATCACCTGCTGCTGCTGCCAACAGTTACAAAGGTCTGCCTGGATGCAACATTTGATCATAAAATCCTGGATTCAGCCAAACATGTCGGATGAACTCTGCCTGCCTTTAATAATCACACCTGATATAGATGTAAGTGGCGGAAATGCAAATTCTCAGCTGGAGGTCATGATCCTGGGAAAAAATAGAGGAGGGAGGAAAATAATCATAATCTATCATCAATATCTTCTTGGGGTGTTTTATATGAAATGAGTCCAGATCCAGTCAGATTTATATTGAAAAGCCTGGAGCTGGCATCCATTATGAGCTGTAGTGATGTCATCAGGGGAGTGTGACTCCAGTAAAGTAGACTAAGCTGAAGGTTTTTCTGGAACTTGACAAATTATTAAAAATACCCAGATGGACTTGTTTTTGTCCACTCTGCCCATCATGGGTTGATATGAGACGGATGGGACTCAGAGTCTCAGCCTGCCGTCTGACCAACCTGGGGTAGCAGCTCCTCCACCATCGAGAGGTTCAAGGAGGTGGACTGCAGTCCCCTGTATCCTGGCAGCTGTTGTCTCAGCAGCAGGTGGGTCTTAGCTTTGCTTCCCATGCTAAAGGTTCAGACCCAACAGCATGCTTGTTCCTCTAAAAGGGCTGATCAGAATGCCACCAGCGCCAGTCATAATAAACTAGGAGTGCACTCATAAATTTGAGATCGGTGATCAGCTGACACTTATACATGATCCATTGATCTTATCTTTTGCAAAGGTCTGAAAATCAGCTTTTGTTACCTTTAGCTCTGCCATGAGGGCTGACTGACAGACTCACCCACCAGTTCACGTCTGCCTGTCTGCGGTCAACTACAGTCATCGTTGCGACTTTTCGCACAAAAAAAAAAAAAAATGTATCAGCCAAAATTGGAATTGGCAGGTCAGACTTTTTGAAGATAGGTGATCTTTAGGGTGCATCCACACCAGCCCTGTTAGTCTACTTTACTCAAACTCTAGTTTGTTTGTCTAGGAAGTTCGGTTTGCTTGGGGAGGTGTGAATGCACAATTGAACTCTAATGCGTACTAAAAAAGCCAACCTTGATCCTCCTAAAAACCTAGGTCACTACATTCACAGAGTTCACTTCAGAGTTCAGTTGAAGTGAACTGTGACATGGTTTGAATGCAGTGTGACTGCAAGTGGATCGGAGACCTCTCCAAAAGCAGGAAGCTAACTACAGTGCAGGCATTCTGGTCAATGTATTACTCTCTGCTCTGTGGGTTAGCGGAAGAGTTGTGTCAGTTGTGATGGTAACGGGTCTCAGTGTAGAGTAAAGTCGACACATAGAGCGAGAAAAAGCAGCTCCAAATTGTTTAAAGTTATTTTACACCAGTGTATCAGTTTATTTTCCCATTGCTGTGGCACACTGCAGCTATGCTGCCCTCACAAAGTGTTGCCATTATAAAGCCAGACAGCTAGCTAACACCTGAGTTGAAGATAATCTAGTCCTTGATAGTTTTTCTTGTTTTATTTTGCAACTCTTCCCATTACATTATCTTTTCTTGTTTATTTTGTAAAAACACAGAGTGTCCAAGGGACAAACGTGTCTGAAGGGCAGCCAATGACACCAAGTGTACAGCCAGACCGGTTCTGCTTGACTGACCAAATTAAATATGTGAACAATGCCCACTAGGTGTCAGTAAGGCTCTGTAGTCCACTTACAATTTAGCATAAGAAAACTAAACAAAACACATAGATGGAATAAGCACAGTCCTCGCTTGTCAAAATATTATTTTGTCACTATAATTACAGAAAACTGTTTCTGTCCATCTTCAAATGCCTCCAGAAAGCAGGACAATCATTTCAGACAGGTCTGAGGAAAATCTTGACATGTCTCCCTTTGTTGCCTTCACTTCTACCTTGTGTACAATCTTGTCGCTGCTTGGTAAGGTTTTCACAGTGATTCCAATGGGCCAGTCGTTCCTGTGGGCTTGACTGTCTTTAAGCAAAACAGCATCTCCACCTTTATATTTTTTTCTTGCCAAGTCTATTTCCTGCGCACTTGTAGAGTGGACAAATATTCTTGTTTCCATCTCTTCCAAAATGTGCCTGCAAGACACTGGACATGTTTCCTTTGTTTACCTTGGAGAACACCCATCTTGAATTCACCAGAAGGAGCTGAGACTGAGCTTGTCCTTTGAGTAACCAGCATGACTGGAGTGAGGATGGTTGGCATCTCAGGATCATTAGACACAGGTACCAGAGGTCTGGCATTAACGATCGCCATGAGAGTGCTCAAAACCTTGTGTAGAAGATGAGTGTGTCCTGTTTGGAGTAACATAGCTTCTAGAATGTGTCTGGCTACACCAATAAGTCTTTCCCATGAACCACCCATGTGTGATGAATGTGGCAGGTTAAAAATCCATGTGCATCTTTTGCTTTGTAGATAGAATCCAACCACTGCAGCTTTGGAGTTGATGTTCAGTTCTCTGCATTTACCCACAAACCTGGTTCCCCTGTCAGTTCAGAGAAGTTTGGCCACACCACGGAGAGTGAAAAATCTCCTAAAAGCATTGATAAAGTTATCTGTTGACATGGATTCCACCAGCTATATGTGCACAGCTCTGGTTGACATACAAGTGAAAAGGACCACTAGACACTGAAAGATTTGGATCTCTATCAGTCAGCATAATTTGAGTTACGTTGAATGTTCAGAGTTGAACAAATTTTGTTGTTTGAGCAGCTGAACAACCTGGACCCAGAGCTGAAGAACCTGTTTGACATGTGTGGAATCTCCGAGGCTCAGTTGAAGGACAGAGAGACATCCAAGGTCATCTACGATTTCATCGAGAAGAAAGGGGGGGTGGAGGCTGTCAAGAACGAGCTCAGGAGGCAGGGTGAGAGCAGACACACACGTCCTCCCATGGTTCTGGTTCTGCTCGTACATCTGTGTGTTAATGTCACTCATCATTCAGTTCATGTAAGCAGTGCCTGTTCACCGAGATTAGAAATCTTTCTGAGACTAATTTAGCTCCATAGTGTTGTGGTCAGAACTCTAATCAGACCCTGTGGAGGGTTGTGGCCATAAAGTTTATCACAGGTAGAACTGCTTCAAGAAAATTATCTGGCTTGAGACTTTGTTAAATTATGTTTTATTATTTAGCACGCTATGTTAATGTTGGATGATTCTTACCTCCATCAATGAGCTGCTGACGAATGCTAAGTGCTACTAGCAACTATGGAGGGAGATTGCTAATAGAAAGAAGTGCCTCATGGATAAAAAAGTGCTCAGTTTTCACACTAAAACTTGGCGTACGGACAAATTTAGAAAAGTGCGCAGCTGCTGGTCTGCCCTGTCGCCACCCACAAATACATATTTAAATTAGTATAAATACCCGTGAAGCAATAACCATGGCAACAGTCCTTGCTTGTAGCAGTATAAGTATTTATAATAATAATAATTCTATCTTTTATGTAAAATGTGCTTTCAGGGCACAAGGTCACATCACAAAAACAAAAATAATACATTTTAAAGAAAAAAATTTAAAATTAAAAAATAAAAAAGAAAGAGGTCTGTTTGAACAGCAGAGAATTCAGTCAGGATTTAAAGACTGAATTCTTTAAATTCAGTGATCAATTTAAAGATCACTGAATTTGATCAAGGTGATCAAGGTGATCACCTTGATCACCTTGATCACCTTGATTAAGGTGATCAAGGTGTCTCCACACGTTGATCACCTTAAAATAATCAAACCTGTTTGGAGTTAATCTGCTGATCCAACCATGATTTCTTTGTCAGTCAAAATGAAATGACCCCATAGATGAATTCATGCTCTTCAGCTCACAGACCAATGCGTTACATCTCAATGAGACAAAAACTGAGGAAAAGTACTATTTACATTAGAGTCAGGTTTTCAGGTCCTTTTGTTTTTATTTTCTTTATTTTGTGTGCCTGTTAGGTTATTGTCTGAGGATACATTTATTGTTTCATTCTTTATGTTGAAACAATAAAAATCATGAAAAACATCGGTTTGATGCTTCTTTGTCTAAAAAACACTGAATGTGGTCAGATTTCAGTGTATTTAGGTGAGTTTTGACACTTTGTAGTTTATTGTCCACAGAAAACGTTTGCGTGGCTGCCGCACATTTTCACAGCAGGTCAAAAGCTTGTGTATAGTTACGCAAACTTTCACACCACGTTAATTTTTATACATGCCAATTTATGTGTAAAATATGGCGCCGCACATTTTTTGTGCACACACACGATTTACACATGAAGCCCCGGTGAGTTACCTCCATCTCTATTTAGACTTAAATAAGTAGATTAACACATCTTAATATGGTGTATTCTGGTTTAGTTTTCTGTGCGTTATATGTATTGTAGGATATTAAAAATGCGCCACAGAAGCCTGAGACTGACCCAATCCTCAACCTTTTCATTTTGACCTGATCCGGTGTTCTGACTGTCTGTCATACCTGTAAATCCAGCATACCTTATGGTAATGCGCACATCGATGTTACGTCACATACTGCTTACTCAGCAGATTTCTTATAAATCCGTCATACCTGTAGAAGTTTCATTGTGTGTTTTGTTTCTCAGAAGTTTACAGTAAATTTTATTTAATTAAGCTGCTATGTTAATCAAACATATCAACATAAATGACTTTTGCTGTTTCCAGTATTGTTACCAAACTGTAAACAAGACATTCGTCCCGTTTAGCGTCACTATTACTACAAACACTGTTTGACCACAAATTTGGTCGGGATATTTTGTCCCTGTAGCTAATCTACCTTTTTAATATTTCAATATTTCTACAGAAAACTGCACGGAATATGTCCTAAAAAAGCTCATGAATAACTGGATGCTGACTGAAGCTGTTAGGCAACAAGCAGAACAAAACCTCTTTCTGGATGCTGCGTGGAAATAACTAGATTTTTCTTATTTTATGTTTCTTATTTACTGTAAACTTCTGAGAAATAAAACACATGAAACTTCTACAGGTATGATGGATTTATAAGAAACGCATTATGACGAGGTATTACAGTCAGAACACCGCTCCAAACTTGGATTTGGGTCGAACTCGGCCTTTAGATCTGACATGTAGGAAACATCCACTACATGCATGGAGCTCGTTAGTTGCTGCTAACAGGTGACATTTTTTGTTCCTTCTGCAAAAGACTGACTTAACTGTGTGTTAGAACAGAAGCTGGCATTTTATACATGTACAAGAAAATAAAATGTGGCATTAGAGATGGCCGATAAATGTATTAATCTACCCCTACATTAAATTAAAGATCATGGTGTGATGTACTTGCTGATCCAGAAGAGTGATGGCATAAATGATGAGAACTATCTGTTGTATTGATGCAGAATGAGCGATCGTTTCTTCTCCCTCTGCAGCTCCGCCTCCTCCTCCCTCTCGAAGTGGCGGCCCTCCTCCCCCTCCACCTCCACACAGCACAGCCCCACCCCCCCCATTCAGAGGGAGCAGAGGAGCCCCCCCTCCACCTCCTCCATCCAGAGCTCCTGTTTCAGCCCCTCCTCCTCCTCCCCCCTCCAGACCAGGAGCTCTTGGTGTCCCTCCTCCTCCCCCCTCTAGGGGGGGGCATCAGCCTCCTCCCCCTCCCCCCCCTCCTCCCCATCCTGCATCTTCCATCGCCCCTCAAGCTCCCCCCCTCCCCTCACCCGTTCTTCCTCAACCATCCCCTGCCAGCTCTGCACCTGCTCCACCCCCTCCACCCCCTCCACCCCCAGGCCCTCCACCCCCACCAGAGCTGGACAGTGTCGGCATTAGTCGGGACTCTCCCAGCCCAGGTGGGAAGTCAGTGCTGCTGGAGCAGATCAGGGGGGGGGCCCAGCTGAAGAAGGTGGAGCAGAACCAGCGGGCTCCGGCCTCCAGCACTGGCCGGGACGCGCTGCTGGACCAGATCCGACAGGGGATCCAGCTCAAGACTGTGAGCACCACTTCTACAAATCCTTCTCTCCTGCAGGACCGGCGCTCCGTAAACACCCTGCTGCCCAGGGCTCAGCTGGACCTGGGGCGGGCCAGGTTCCCGGGGCAGAACCTAGGGAAGCAGCTTCTGCTTCTGCTTCTGCCCCAGGTTCTGTTAACTAGGCTGAGCAGCTACCAGGTCTTAAACACTCCCTGTTCCCAGAGGACTGCCACAGCAACTTCCATTTCAGAACGCTGTTGGCTTGGCGATGTGTGTACTGACCTGGAATTGGGTCGGATCTTTGAGTTTCTGGCCTGTTGACCTCCAGCCAGGCTGCTCGGTTTGGGAGTTAAGTGATTTCCTCGTTGTCTAGTTCCAGCAAATTAGAGAGATGATGTTTGGTTCTAGAGCGAACGTCCTCCATCATGTTATGCCAGTGATCCACCAGGTGGCGAAGTCTCTTTTGGAGAAATTCTATTTCCTCTTATTGCTGAGGGAAAAACGAAACATTTTTTTTATGAAACCCATACTGTTGTTCTGTTAAGGACAGAAAAATGATGAGGCCTGCTGTGTGATGGTTGTGTTTGTGCCTTTAGGTATCAGATCTTCCAGAATCGGGTCCCCCAACTCCGGCTCCAACTGCAGGGATTGTTGGGGCCCTCATGGAGGTTATGCAAAAGAGGAGCAAAGCTATCCATTCCTCTGGTGAGTCTCTGTGTCGCAAAGCTCTCTGGCCACTACAGCCACGACTTCATGTGAACAGACACACAAAAGGCGAGGGGTGTGGGGTTGTTTCAGATGATGCGTTCACATCAAATGCGTTTTGCTCGTCTGGTTTACATGTAAAGTTTATGTGCAGGTGCGTCAGACACACAAACACTGAGTTAGCCGGGGCCTCGACGCGCCTCCACATGGATTTTTAATATAAACCAGACTCACCCAACGAGCAAAGCACGTTTGCTGTGAACGCACCATGAGTGGATGCAAGAATGTCAGAAAAATAACAGCTGAGAAGTTTTCTGCAGCAAAGCTAAACGCTTTCGACTTCCTGCACAATGGAAGGTCTGTTTTGCATTTTCTTTAGCATGTTGTGATGTGAATGCATTTGCGATTAGCTTTCGCTGAATTCTGAGCTGATTTTCTCCTTTTGAATCAGAATGCTTTTTTGTTGTTGTACGGAAGCACAAGAGAAATCCATTTCAGTACAATCATCCAAAGACAATTAACAAAGAAAAGGAAAACAGGTGCCTGGACTGCAGCCGTGGAGGTGCTGCCCTTTTCATTAGGTCAGAAAAACAAAAACATGATGTTTGTTGGAGGTGAAAAAAAAATCCTAACTGTCACTCTGTCTCCACAGTAAGCACTGGGTGACAGGTTGCAAAACCTGAATTGAAAAGCAACACGTAGACACAGGAGTGTCTACAGGTCTTCCAAGGTGGAGAGTTTGAGGGTTGTAGCTACATAGAATGAATGTCAGCATGTGTGTGTAGTAAAGTGACTGATACATGGTGGAAAGTTTATCAGTGACCTTGAGTAGAGTCCAAGAAAGAGCTTCTTGTTCACCCAGGACAGTTTGAGAAGGCCGACTCAGGGGAACCAGTTCACATAGAGAATGATTAGTTTTAGGTCGGGTTGAACTGTAGTTTTCATTCTGCTCTACAGACCTGACCTGTTGTCTGACCTGTTCAACTGGAATTTCAAATGACCCCAACACCATAATACCTGTAGACAGGTGTAATGCTAAAATTTCATTCCCCTACAGGCTACACATTCATACTTCAGATTTTTGGCCCATAACAGAATTAAGTTATACTGGTTCCGTTTACATCTGGTAGGATAACTCTGTTTCCACTGCTTCAAGAGCTCAGACAAACATTCAAACATTCACATGGTGTGATTAATCGATCAGATGTGCCCAATAATAGGATTGCAATTGATCAGTCGGTCTCAGGAAGTAGACATCGCTAATCAAACATGTTCACTTTAGATCCAAACCGTTTTTAAATATGAAAGGCAAAAAAAGAAATCAACAAAGAATGTTCAAATGAACCACCTAATAGAAATAATAATCTTAATTATTGTTTTGACAAGGTGTTGCTCAAGTTTGTGTTTTTTTTTGTTTGGTTTGGGGTTTTTTTCGTATGGGGGAAAGCAGCCCCTCCCTCCAGGACAGCAGACCAGACCTCAGCTGCTGTTTGGCTTTTTAAACCTCCATGTTTGTTTTTTTTTAGATGATGATGAGGATGAAGATGAAGATGATGACTTTGAGGATGATGAAGAGTGGGATGACTAGTGAAGATGCCCACCACCCACCTCTCCCAGCCGACCACTAACACTAAAACTCTTCCAGAACCCCACTACACCATGTAATGTAAATGTTGTTTGAGTTTCCAGTATATTTATTTTTGCTTTTGAAAAATTATAATTCCAGTTAATCTGTGCAATACCTCATCAGTGAAGCTGTTCTGTTCATCACACACCGTAGTGGTAAAAGCTTCTCTCCTCCTCCTGCATCAGTAGAAAGCACTTAATGCACCGTTAGCTCAGAGCACAGCCTCGACCCGAGCTCCAGAAGGAAACGCTGCAGTGAAGACCTGCAGGTGGGCGGAGCTTCCTGGGAAGTCATTCTGTTTCAGAAACTTTAAATGGACAATATTCCAAGAAATTTGGCAGGAAAATGTTTGAGTGTATTTCTCTGAAATGCATAATTAACACTATTTTCCCATCATATTTGTCCTCTATTTATTTCCTGTTTTCATCTCCTATTGAAGACATGACCATGACCAAACCTTGTGTATTTCTTTAACTTTCATTTTTCACATGATTTAAAGGTTTTTTGTTTTTATCTTGTTTTGCACAGTTTCTAAAATAGTTTGTTGGGTTTTTTGTTTTGTGTATTTGTAATAGTAGCATAAATACAGTAGGATACACTGACATTAATGTAACAAGACAATGTTTGAGTTACAGACACGCATGTATAGCTGATATAGCAGGACCTTTATCTAGCTTTCTTTTCTTTTGCAAAATTCCATTATCCTGTCAGGAAGTTACACCATCACCATAAGTTTTTAATTTCATTTAAAGGGAACAAGTAAAAATATTTGTCATTTCCTCTCTTTTTTTTAAAGAAACTATGATTTTTATGCAATGCAACTGTAAATGCCCTCCTATTGCAAATACTAGACAAAGCAAATAATAATGAACCAAATGTGGCATTTTCAAGCAGTTTGTGGCTTTGGCGATGCCTGTGATCATTTGTCTGCAAACAGTGTGAAGAAGTAACCGACGCTTGTTTCTCTGTCTGTCCTTTAAGTTCTCAATGTCCTCCAGGGACCTAACGCTGCATCAAGAAGCCAAGTTACTGACATAAAGCCTGTGAAAAAGGTCGGGAGGGGCCGGGACGGGTGGGGTCAGTGAGAATAATAAATTGTATACCTGAATAAATGTTATTTACATAGGTGAGTTGGTCTGCTGGTTTTTCTGTTACTTAACTTTTCTTAAAAAAAAAAAAAAAAATCCTTTCAGAGGTTTTGGTTTCATGTGTTGGTGCAGATTCTCCATAGTCCAGGTCATCCTGAATGCTCAGGTGGAAGACAACCAGACTACCTGTTTTCCAGACATGTTTTACCTTTTATGTTAAAGGGTTCTTCTGGCTTGGAAGCTGTTCTCAGTACAGTCACAGTTAGTGATGAACCCTCCTTGGTTCAATGCTTCTATGTTTCCTATTTACATCACTTACAGTTATTTAAATAGAAATAGAAATTGATACATATTCAGTTGTGCATTGTATTGCAAGAAAAAAAAAAACATTAAGTATTGGTGTTGTGTTAGAGATGGGAACTACAATTTCCCTGAGGGAAAATCCCAAAGGGATTTATAAAGTGTGTATCTGAGCTGGTATTTCTTTCAGTGCATTTATTTAACACTGTATTTTGTTCCATTTCCTTTAATGACCACAAACCCTGGAGCAGTGGTCCCCAACCCCCGGTCCGTGGTAATAAAAAGGTTGGGGACCACTGCCCTAGAGTATGTGATCTAAAATAGGTCTCAGCCATCTTCATAGCTCATTTGGTCATGTGATCTTTATGCCACGACAAAGCGGTTGCTATGGCAACATGTAAACGCTTTACTCAGCCGTTTTAAACCTACACCTTCGAAGGCTTAGGTTTGTAATTTGCAAACAGAAACTTGGTAAATTAACAAAAATATAGCAACGGCTTTATGCGAAAATGTAGATATTGACGGGTTTCCAGGTTTTAATCTCGACGCGGTTTGTCGTGGATTTGTTGCGGTCAGACTTATAGAATATTTGTTGATCTAAGTTCAGTATTTCTCTACCAAAATATCCTCACGCTGCCAGTTCAAACCACAATGAGCAAACCAGGAGAAAACACGGAGGACAGGGAGGAAGAAGAAGAGAACGAGAAGACTAAAGGAAGCCCGCAGACAGTTGGAAGTACTATAACTCAGCCACCAGGGGGCGGCAGAGAGGAGGAGAGCGAAGACGGCTCCCGTTCAGATGAGACCAGTGCGAGTAAGGCAAAAAAAAAAAAAAAAAATACTGAGAACTTGGCCAAAGTAAAGTATGAACTGCTATTCTTTTTAGCTCCAAGTCTACCTGAAGACGCAGACATACAGGCTGCATGTCCTGTTTTGCTCCGTGCATGGAAGTGGTGACCCCTGATAATACCTTGATGTGCTGAAGCAATATGTTGCTTTTCAGCCTGAGCACTAATTATGCCACGGAATGGAAGGAGTGTATGAGGAAGCGATTAGTAAAGAACTGTATTAAACAACAGGCAAATGTAATCAGAAGCCGAAATAAGCGCAATGCCCTCCTCGCTCCTCCTCAGCCCCCTTTCTCTTGTTTTTTTTCTAGATCAGGATGTAAAAGACACTGGAAGTCGAGCTAGGTGATCTATGTGATGATCTGCAACAGAAAACAGGAAATGTTCAAAGCTCCATAGAAAATGTCATCTCAAGCTATCCGAAAAACTTGTATTTGGATTTATTCAGATTTATATTAAATTCTGAAGGATCATTAGAATTTCCGTGTCATAAAGTAATTAAAAATCTACTCATAAGCGCTGTTATTTTAGAAAGCAAAGAGGAGGCTTTCTGTGAAATTCCTTCCTTTTCTGTGTAATCTAGCTGTTCTGGATGCTGTGGAGGATCAAGCTCAGTGTGAAATGCCTGATGATGCTGATGAACATGATAATGAAACGAATGTTAAAAACTCAACAGCTACAGGTAAGCATGACTGCAACCAGACACTACAGTACAACCTGCTGGGCTCTGCAGTTTGATCAGTGATTTATGGTGAGTTTGGAGAAGTGAAACATCAACTGAGAGCCTCAGTTATTTTGAGCTGCGTTCAAAATAATAACTGAGTTAGGGTTAGCGTTATATTTCTGCAGTGATTTGAAATATTGCTCATTCAATTTTAAAACAAAGCATGAGAAAAATATGATTATATTAATTTTCAAAATATTAGACTGTTCAAAATATCAGGGTCAGACATTTGATCCAGGTGCCTTAAACCAGGGAGAGAACTAGAACATGCAGAATGCCGGCCCTCCAGGACCTACTTTGGGTACCACTGGTTTGTAACAAAGGGCCTTTGTGAAAACTTCTTGCAGATAGATTTTTGTTAATTTTGAAGTGGATCAGTAGCTGATTCTACTCTATGACCCATTAAAACCATCATTTTATGTCCTTATTCATCTCTTTGGTTTCTGTGTTTGAGATTTTTGTTTTAACAGAGCTACATCATTTTCTTCATGTGTACCATGGGGTGTTGTTTATAAAGTTACACAGTCAAAAATGATCTGCAAATATTTGGGATCCTTAACGTGTCCCATTATTTTTTTATTATATATACTTATATTCATGTGTTTTATTATTTATTTATTTATTATCATTGGAGCCTTGCAACAAAATTTTGTTCAATTTTAAATGTGTAGTTGAATGACAATTCAGTCTGTCTGTTATAGGAGAAAAAAATGGATGTTCATTTTCAAATCATATGCACTCGACAACATGGACAATGTCTGAAATGACCTGTTTTTTAAAACTGTTAAAAATGTGTGAAATGAAAAACAGAAATTTAATATAGAAATGTCCCATTTCAGCAGTAAAGACAATGTAGTGACAGAGTCTCTGTATGCTTTCAGTGAAAGTTTTGCTGGTGCCAGGGGGTCATGTGATGACCATGGCTTTTGCCATCGGGCTCAGCATTGAAGAGATAAAGCATCACCTTGCCTCAGAGCTGGAAGTCCCACTGGAGGTGCTGCAGCTCTACCTGAATGGTGAGTCCTTTGCTTTAGCCTCCAACCTCACAACGCATCAGTGTTTCCTCATCTTACTCCTGGTTTGTCACATGCAAAACTTTTAAAAAATGCATGTGATTTACCTTCCAGTGTATGGCAAAATGGATTGAGTAGATTAAACATATCTATTTATTACAGAAATTGAAATAAATAATAAATAAATTGCCTGTTCAACACTATTTGAAGGGGGAATAGATTATTTCAGTCGGCTAAAATATTTGGCTGCCCCCAAGTAACTTTGGCAAATAAAGAGCAAATGTTACCAAATTGACATGATTTGTTGATGATGAGAGAATAAGCACAGTTAAAGAGTTTGTGAAAAAAAATATTTGTTCCCATGTTATGCAGGGGTATAAGATTATCTCAGGTAGCTAAAAATATTTGGTTCCCCCCTCATAATTTTGGCAAATAATGAGCAAATGTTACCAAATATACAGAATTTATTGTTGATGATGAGAGGAATAAACACAGATATAGACTTGCTGGTAAATTAATTTGTACCCATGTTATGGAGGGGTAACAGATTATTTCAGACAGCTGAAATATTTGGTTCCCCCTAATAACTTTGGCAAATAAACAGCAAATGTTTCCAAAATTCTCAAAGATTGTTATGTGTGATTGAGCCACCAAAAATTGACTAGAATTTTTTTTTTATCCAGCAGTCTGCCATATTTTACATTAGAACAGGATTTTCCAGAAATCATGCACTATCTTTTCAGAAAGTCTAATTTTCCATGCCCTGTTATCAGCCAGCTTCCATCCTCTTATATCAGCAATGAAAAATTATAAATGCACACAATGTGTTGGAAACCCGTGTTTGGCGACTGACTTCTATTTGTCAGGCATAAGTGACAAAAGCTGGAAAAAACTGACTCTCCTGGTGATTAAAAAACAAAATTGTTCAAAATTTTTTTATTTACTTTACAATTTTGTGAGCTGCCAATTAAACTAAAAGTTACAAGCTTGACATGATTATATGAGTTGTTTTACCGAGAAATTGATCAGAAGCGCCGTGAAAATGGTCGGATCCGACTCTGGCTGAGTGCGCACTCCTGACACAGGGGGAACAGATTTTCACAAGACAACACAATTTCGCACAAGACAGGAAAAGGTGAAAAATCAGCTGTGAGGAGGGTTTCAATAAATATAAGCAGCTGGATCAGATCAGACAAGACTTGAACAGATCACTGGCTGATCTCTGCCTCCACACACAGAAAAGTGCACCAACAATGCATATTGATAATAAGGTTAATCAATGGAATATTTATTTAGGACACCATGGATTGTGTGGGTTATCAGTGATACATCTATCTTGTTGGATGTCCTTCTAAGTTATATAACTAAGACCTGAATATTAGAACTAGAGCTGCACCAATTGCAGTTTTCTGGCCAATCACAAATTACCGATCATTCACTACATGCTATTTTGGTGCCACCCTCTCAATTTCATCTGCCATAGTACAGAGAATGGCAACGGAAAACAACAGCTAGACTGATTTTGACATGTTTGACGCACGTCTAGAGCAAAAATGTCAAGCATCTGACTTCAAAGTCAACTTGATACATGCAAAATGTGTTCGGTGTGAACGCAGCATTAGACCTTTACTGAGGTAGATCGGATCAGGGGATAAAATTGTAAGTATCATGCAACCACTGATCTCCCATTATTAAGGCAAACAACATAGATAAATCAGCTGGCCGATAAATCAATGTACCCCTAGTTAGAAGGCCTTTCCAGCCAGGGACTTGTTACTGCCTGACCTGCTTTGATGTTCATAATAAGTGTCTAAAGAAGAATCAGCTGACTTGTGTCTGCTTAATCAGATGATGGAACACACAATTTTTGAAACGTTAACACAGTGGTGACTGATGATGAAGGAAATCCAGAAAGTAGATGAGTTCAGATATCTGGGTGTGTTTTGGGCTCCCAACTTAAATATAAATCTCATAAATACTGTTAAAACAAATTTTAACTGTTTTCTTTTGATCAGATCATGTGATTTTACTTGTCAAATTCAATCTCTATGCTTTGACGTTGTCTTACGTCTTTGTTAACCAAACTAATCAGTCAGATTTAGACCTGGGATGTTCTACAAGGAAGCTCTGAAAGTTTCAGATAAAAAGCCAATGCAAAGGCAACATTATGAAGTTTAACCTCCTAAGTTTTGGTGTTATTTTAATAAAGCTGAGTTTTGAATCAGTGCGGGATGAGGATCAGTGCCTCCAAATCCCGAGGCCATGGTCTTGAGCCGGAAAAAGGTAGAGTGCCTTCTCCAGGTTGGGGGGGGGGGTGTCCTGCCCCAGGTGGAGGAGTTTAAGTATCTGGGGATCTTGTTCATGAATGGGGGAAGAAGGGAACAGGAGATTGGCAGGCGGATCAGTGCAGCGTCTGCAGTGAAGCGGGCGCTGTACCGGTCCGTCGTGGTGAAGAGAGAGCTGAGTCAAGAAGCGAAGCTCTTGATTTAACGGTCGATCTACGTTCCCACCCTCATCTATAGCTATGAGCTTTGGGTCATGACCAAAAGAACGAGATCACAGATACAAGCGGCCGAAATGGGTTTCCTCCGCAGGGTGGCTGGGCTCTCCCTTAGAGAGAGAAGCTCGGTCATCCTGGAGGGACTCAGAGTAGAGCCGCTGCTCCTTCACGTCAGTGAAGCCAGTTGAGGTGGCTCGGGCGTCTGGTCAGGATGCCTCCTGGACGCCTCCCTGGTGAGGTGTTCCGGGCAGGAATGTGCCACAACCAACCAAAGCTTAAGGTCAGCAAATAAGTAAAATATCAAAACAATTAAAATAAAACTCAAATAGGAATAATCTGCTCAATAGCCACACCTTTCACTGTTCAAATCAAATAAACAACAAAAAGAATCCTTAACTACAATATGAAAATATACTAAACACATTAACATCCAAAAATGACATTTAAAGCAACTCACATACCTGTTCAAAATAAAAATGCATTCAGCACAGCAGTTCCCGGGCTCCGGCCTCCCCACACAGACCTTAACCAACCAAAAGAACAAAAATAAAAGCGTTTGGGATAGTAAACTCGATAATTGTCTTTAATGTGGGAATTAAATACCCAATAACGTGCTACGCTACACATAAAACAATTTAACAACAAAATATAACAAGTTGTGAGCTTAGTGAACATACTTTTAAGAACATTTCGAATATTTTAACACTTAAACAGAAGACAACTTTATACGCTTACCTCTCCCCAGCGCAGCTCGGCGCGAACTGAGGAGAGCAGCGGGAACACACAGGATATGACGCCAAACAGGAAGCAAGAAAATAAAAGCGTCACCACCAAAATAAAATTCAGAAACTAAGAAAAACAAATATACATAAATAGTGAAGATGGATTTGCGGTGAAATATACACCTTTTTTACAGACTTGCTACAGACGCGAAAAACACATGCAACAAAAAAGAGATGCAAACAAAAAATGCTGAAAACAGAAGTGATCCAGACCACTAGGGGGAGTCGAACAAAGAACAGCTGTGTCGTCTTTGGGTCCTCGACGACAGGAAGAGAGAAGCTGTAGCTTTCAGGTAGCTGCTTAGCCTCTACCGTGGCGTTCTGTTGCTTAGCAACCGTGACAACGTGAATCACATAGCGGCGAAGGAAAAAAACGGACTCGAAATATTTTTTTTCCTCCTGATTTCTCTATTACTCTTAACTTTTTGTAAAAAAAAAAATGCCTGTTGCATATTTAAAAAATCTTCCAATAGCACATTTACACAAGGAATGTAAGCAAAGTATCCCTTTTCAAATACTCTCCAGATCTCAGGTAAGACAATACAGTTCAATCAAACTATTGTATTTTTAGGCTCAACTTTAGAAAGTCAAACCGATTTGCTCAGGAATAAATGAAATATTTTAGTGAACCAAAATATTACATCTAGATGTTACCTGACTTAATATCTGTGTTTAACTGTCATTTGGGAAAGCCCAAATGAGTCAGGTGTTCTAAACCTGGACCAGCTGGCAGCAGGCGAGGGGAGCTGAGTGTTAATACAGCGGGAGCAGACATCTCCGAAAACGTCGGGGCAATATTGCAATAAGGTGATGCACTGATGAACCGAGCAGAAATGTGAGATTTATACATCTACATTCTCGCCTACAAACATTGTTTAAATCATGTTGTGTCACGGTTGCTAAGCAACATAACGCCGAGGTGGAGGCTAGATGGCTAGCTGAAGGCTACAGCTTCTCTCTGCAATGCTCTCTGCCTTCGCAGGACCCCTCTTCCGTAGACCGGGTCGTTTCTCAGCCCATGAAAGAATAAGCTTTAAAGGATGCAGACCCTGAACTCGGACACAAAGCTCTAGTGGTCAGGAACATTTGTTTTTATGTATATTCTTTGCGTCTCTTTTTTGTTTGCGTCTTTTCTTTGTTGTATTTGTTTTTCTCGTGTTTGCTGCGCATTTGCACCTGTCGGCCACCGTAGTATTTTAGCGATTATGTATTTTAGTTCTGCTGGTGTGCATATGGTTATATGTCTTTGTTCTAAGTTGCATTGTGATCACTGTTATGTGTAGAGTGTTATGGGCTTCCCCTGTCTGACTGCTGACTCCCCTCACATGTGATGGACCTGTCATGTGGGCGGGGGATCAGGGGAGCGGGAGGACCCGGACCGATGCTGATCTGACAGAACACCGGAAGAGCGGAGAGTTCAGTGTGTTAGCAGTGAAGCTATTCAGTTGAGTGTAACGGTTTGTTAGAGGGCCGAGCTGCAGCCTAAGGAATAGCAGCTCGCTTTTATTTCTAATAAACCCTGTTGACGGTACTACATCTGTGGTGTGTTGGCGTCATTACAGTATTTACTTACAGTAAACCACTTAAAAAGGTACAGGATTGAAAAGGTAAATGTATCTACAGACGCCAGCTTTTTTTTTTTAACCGTTTTTTTTTGGAAAGAACGGTAAAAAACAAAACAAAAAAACTGGCGTCTGTAGCTACCAGTATTTTTTTTATTATTGTTCTTTCAGAAAAACGGTAGTTTACCGTTCTTTCGAAAGAACGGTAAACTACTGGCGGCTATAGACGCCAGTAGTTTACCGTTCTTTCACAGACCGTACGTCCATTGACGGTAATCTACTGTCAGGATTAATTACGGTACAGTTACTGTGCATTTACAGTAAACTTCTGGCGTCTATAGCTGCCAGTATGTTACTGTAAATTTAGAGGATTATTTCTTAGAGTGTAGTCGTAGTGGTAAAGCTTCAGCTGTCTGAAGACTGGACCTGAAGCGAGCTGCTCGTTTCTTTTTACTTATGGAGGGTTGTCTTAGGTCTTCATGTTGTTGACGTTATGCAAAGTAGAAATCCTTCACAGGCTACATAATACCAACACTATACAGATTTCTATGATGTTCTGCTTTGTTTTAATGTTTAACCTCATATTATGATCTCCAGAGTGTTTTGGTTTAAGAAAAGACAGAACCTCAGATCACTGTTTTGCAGGTAGAGTGGTGGAGGAGAAGCAGAGCCTGATGGAACTTGGCATCCGACCTCACAGCTCCACCCAGATGGAGATGAGCTCCTCTGACCCTACTTCTTACCCGCTCTGCCTTCTCCGCCCCCCAGAACATGACAACATGCCCGATGTAATTACTGTACGGGTCCAAAAAGGTACAACCTCAAACATAAACAGTAATAATTTAACCCTAACGCTGAAGATGAGAATTAATCAAAGCTGATACTGAAAACTTAAATAAAACAGTTTTGTTTTATTCCCAGCATTCAGTAGAACAGAGTGGTGGCTGGAACTGCTTCTACTTTCATTCCCCTCAACAAAAGCATCTGTGGGGTTAGGGTTATATCATATGGTAACAATAGGGTAGGAAGAGCTACCATCTGGGAAAAAGTAATGCTGCCACTACCAGGTTTTAGGTGTGTTTGTTGATATAAAATGTTGCTACTCTGGAACTGTTACCCAGAAGTTCAAGACCAAAGCTCATCTTCTACATAGTTAAAAGATAGGGATTGTAATTTGCTAGTGGAAATGTTCAGATCACTGTGGTGAGTCCAGTTAGAACTCCAAAGAAACGCAGAGTCACACTTCAGTGAGTTTAACTTGCACTTGCTGTTTATTTCTTAATCTGACATAACTGTGTGGTTCTAGAAAGATAAATAATAATACAGCATCAGTGTCTGAATAATCCCTAAATAAATGACCTAAATCATATCACAATTACTAAATAACTGCAATATTAATGGCTACAAATATTCTGTTTCTAAATAATTACAACACATGTAAACCCACATTGTGTGGCTAACATAAAGTCAGGCGAATATTAAACAAGCCTAGTTTGTGCACTACAAACACGTCTTACATCGTCAAAGAATCGCAAGCAAAACTTGAGTTCAAATGGTAAATGAACTGAATAGCGGTTTCCCAGAGATTTTGACCACTCAAAGGGCTTTACACGAGAGTCACTCATATTCACCCATTCGCTCATTTATACACTGATACGCAATTTGGGGTTAAGTACCCAGAGGCACATCAACATGTGGCAGGAGGAAGCTGGAATCGAACCTACAACCTTCCAATTGCAAGACAGTCGCCTATTCAACCAAAAAAAGGGAACATAAAGAAAAAGCTTAGTCTCAACCAAAGACTTGGGCTGTCAAGCAAAAAATTCTGACATGCACAAATAAAGGTTTATGTTCTGCAAATAACTTTTTCACTTCTTCAAACAAAAATTAGTGATTTTAATTTAAAAAAAGTTTTTTAAACAATTTTTTGTTGAAAAAAATTACAATTCAAAAAGTTTTGAAAAAAAAAATTATTGAGAAGTTTTTTTGTTTGAATTTTTTTTTTTGCAAATCCAAAAGTTTTGATTACAATTCTATTTTTATTTTTTTTTATTTTTTGTTTGTTTGACATGATTTTTCTTTTTTGATTGAATAATTGTGAAACAAATTTAACTCCACAGGTAAACTCTACAGCTCCTTTTTTCCTTCTCTCCCTTTCTTCATCTGCATGCTGCTCGCTGGTGCTCTAAGCTCCGCCCCTTAAAGGGCTCAGCATGACAGTTTTTTTAGGCAGCCTTTTTCACATGGCACAGTAACAGCATTACGTCATCTCATCCTTTCTCGACTCCACCACTTGGAAAGCTGAATGTTCCCAGCAGCACCAGCAATCACACTCTAATCCAGTCTGATTTACTCAGCTAATAATTGAGTAAATTCTGTCTAATTCTGTCTGGCAGCTGAAGGAGGAACAGCTTATCCTGCTCTCTCCCGTCCTTACTGATAACTTTGCCTGTGAATTATTTTTAAAGTCACAATTTTTATGGTTATATTTACATTATCAACATAATAACTGGATTACTTCAGACCTAAGGACTGGGAGATTTTCTCACTTTTATTTTTACCTTACTTTTCTTCAACCTCCAAGTTGAGCTAGGGCAAAATGTCCCCGTCTGACCCCACGGACATTAACAGTATTCTACAACGACTTCAGTTTTTAGAAAAGAAGATTCAACAGCTGGAGGTGAACTTTGAGATCAACGCTACCTGTGGAAATGAAACAACTCTTCCTCAAATCAGCGGAGAGGTCGTACGCCCCGCACCAAGCAGCTCACCCTGGATCGCTCAGGGCGCTAAGCCGAAACAAAAGCCTCACAATGCAGATCCCATGAGACGACTAACGGGGAGAACCCCTCACCTGGACGAAACAGCGTGGCCGGCTCTGAGCCGAAACCCACCTTCAACCTCAACACCTGCTCCGCCAAAGAACAGCAAACAAGCAGCTGGAACCAAAACGGCTCCACCGACCCCGCTCCCAAGGATAAAGCGACCAGCCCAAGCCTCAAAACATTCCGACTCCGTGGGAATCCCACTGAAAAACAGATTTTCAGCACTCCAGCCTGAGCCTCTGACTGAAAACCCATCTTCAAACATCAACAATGAGGCTAAACCAACACATCCACCCCACAAAGCTCCGAAGGACAAAATGACCAACAGGAAAACGAAAGGTATGCAAAGAGTGCTTATTGTTTGAGATGAGACAGTAAATGGAATCAGTCATGTTTGCAATCCCAAGAAAACGAGAGTGATTTCTTTTCTTGGTGACACTGTATCTGATTTGACTCGCAAAGTGCTCCCTCTAACCGCTGATCAGCCAAACATGGAGACTTTAGTTGTGCATATTGGAGCCAACGATCTGGCAAAGCAAAAATCGGAGATTCTAAAAAGGACTTTAATATTCTTCTGGACACTATGGGAAAATTAAAAATGAAGTTATTTCTCAGTGGTCCAATTCCATCGCCTCAATGGGGAGACGAAAAACACTCCAGGCTGGGCATGATAAACAAATGGCTGATTAAAGCTCTACCAGCTCAGTGACCTTCATCTATAACCTCAGGATCTACTGGCAGCGCTTTCACCTCTTTGGAAGAGGAGGACGCAATCTTAACAAACATGGGATAAGGCTGCTCACTGCAAACATTTTTCATTTTATCAACAAGAACAGCAATGTGACCATCGCTTCAGAAGAACAGGCTCAGGGATGTGTGACTAGGATGGAAGCCTCTGCTTATCAGGAGCCACGTGTTCCAAAACAACCTGATAGAACGACGGGGGAAAGAGCAACTGGTTCCCCTCCTACTTCCCCGCTCCCTAATCCCCCCCCCCTCCCTCATTCTTCCCCCCTCCCTTCTCCTTCCCACCTCCCTCTCTGCTCCTACACTCACAAGATAAGAGCTTCCCAGGAAGTCAATCACTAAAGAGAGTCGGGCTGCACCTGAGCCGCCTGAAGATGCTGGTGGAGGATCCGGGTCAGAAAGGAAGGCAGACGGACTCCTCCTCCTCCCAGCAGGATAGTATGGATCAACAGGTTCGCCTCGGCACGTCTCTCCATTGCTCTAACATAGCAGACCTCACTTCATCTAAGCCACCTGCCTCTGACCTCCCTGAGGATCCAGCACTTTGCGTCTCTGAGGTCTGAGACCGGGGTCCAGATATTATTTTCCACCAGAATGTGTCTGGCCCCCCGGCACTGCGCATAGCAGGACATTACCTGTCCGGATCACTACAAGAAAAGTTACAAAAAAACAGAAATACGAAAAGCAGAGGTCTTAATTCAAACCTCAGACTGAAGAACTTTCAGCCTCCAAGTCACTTAAACTGGCTCTTTTAAACACCAGATCTCTGTGTGCTAAAGCTCTATTAATTAATGATTTCATCACTGAGCATATTGATGTTTTATTTCTGACAGAAACATGGTTGAATGACAATAATGAAGCAATCGTACTAATTGAATCAGCGCCTCTTGCGTACATTTTTTTTAAGTGAGAATAGAAAACATATAAAAGGAGGAGGCGTGGCTTCAATATTTAAGAATATCATAAACTGTAGTAAAATCTCTTTGGGTAATTTCACGTCTTTTGAGTATCTTGGAATTGAGGTAAAAGGCCACAAATGAACTTTGACACTAACTTTATACAAAACTCCAACATATGTGAAAAATGTCTTTATGGACTTCAATGAGCTTCTGTCTCTCATATGCATTGATTATGATTGTTTAATTTAATAATTGTCTGTGATTTCAACATTCATGTTGACAACCCCCAAGGCCGAGGGGCAAAAAAGCTGTTTAATATATTAGAGTTTTGGTTTAACACAACATGTCAAACAAGCAACACACACTCATGGACACACACTGGACCTGGTTATCAGTGAGGGTGTGAATATTTCCAATGTCTCTGTAACTGATGTCGCCTGTCGGATCACTTTGCTGTTATCTTTGACAGTTTTTTATCCGTTAACAAACTTGTACAAAAAGCTACTATCACAAAACGTACTTTCACAGAAAACACAGCAGAAACATTTAATCAAATCTACTCTTCTTCCTCGCCTATAAGCTATAATGATGTAGATAAGTTGGTAGATGATTTCCAGTGCAAACTTTCAGATATCATTGATCACATTGCCCCCATTAAAGTGAAGGTTGTGTCTGGTAGGAAGAAATCTCCATGGAGAAATGCACAAGCAGTTCAATCTGCAAGACAACTCTACCGTAGGGCCGAACGGAAATGGCGTAAAACTCAACTTCACGTTTATTATGACATCTACAAAGAAAGACTATGTAACTATCACACACTTTATGATATTGGAACACTAAAACATGCAAGAGAGGCTTTCTTTGCGGATGTCATAAACAAAACCATTAACAATGGTCGAGCTTTATTTTTACTGTTGACAGTCTCACAGACCCTCCTATGACGTTACCACCTGAATTTCAATCTAATGCCGCCTGCAACAAGTTCTCCAGTTTCTTCTCAGAGAAAATTCAAAAGATCAGAGGATTAATCTGCACATTCACTCCAAAGCCAGTACCAATGTTGTGCCCAAACAAAACAAATGCAGGAAAAATGACTCAATTTCAACTACTTAATTATAAAACCCTAGAAGAAATTATAAGTCAATTAAGCTCCAGTTCCTGCTGTCTGGATGTCCTACCCACACATTTCTTTAAGAAAGTCCTGCCTGTCGTTGCTAATGATCTGATCCAAATAGTAACTCATCGCTCTCTTCAGGTGTTTTCCCCCAGGCTTTGAAAACAGCAGTTATCAAACCACTGATAAAAAAGAAAACAATCTGGACAAATCACTACTGCAGAATTACAGGCCGATCTCCAACCTCCCATTCATCAGCAAAGTTATTGAAAAAGCAGTTATTAAACAATTAAATAGCTTCCTAACAATAATGAATCGCTTTGACTCTTTCCAGTCTGGTTTTCGTGCTCACCACAGCACGGAGACTGGCCTAGTCAAAGTGTTCAATGACATCCATATAAATACAGACTGTGGAAGAACCACAGTGCTGGTTCTGTTGGACCTCAGTGCAGCTTTCGACACTGTTGACCATGACATTTTACTGAATCGACTGGAGAGTTGGGTCGGACTCTCTGGTCCAGTGCTCAACTGGTTTGAATCTTACATAAAGAACAGGGATTTCATTGTTTCAATCGGAAACTTCTCATCAGAGAGGTCAAAGGTCACATGTGGGGTACCCCAAGGTTCAATCCTAGGACCCCTTCTTTTCAACATTTATATGCTCCCACTGGCTCAGGTTATAGCAGGAAATAAGATCAACTATCATAACTACGCGGATGATACACAGCTCTACATCACGATGTCACCAGGTGACTCTGAACCCATCCAATCACTGAATAGATGCTTAGAACAGATAAATGTGTGGATGTGCCAAAACTTTCTCCAGCTGAACAGAAATAAAACTGAAGTTATTATCTTTGGACCTAAAGAGGAGCGATCTAGAATCAATGCTCAGCTTCAGTTATTACAGCTGAAAACCAGCGATCAGCCCGAAACCTGGGAGTAGTGATAGACTCTGACCTGAACCTTCAGAGCCACATTAAGACAGTCACAAAGTCGGCCTTCTATCACCTGAAGAACATCTCCAGGATTAGAGGACTGATGTCTCAGCAGGATCTAGAGAAACTCATCCATGCGTTTATCTTTAGCCGCATTGATTACTGCAACAGCGTCTTCACAGGTCTGACTAATAAATCAAACAGCTGCAGCTGATCCAGATGCTGCTGCTCGCATTCTCACTAAAACCAGGAAGATAGAGCACATAACACCAGTTTTAAAGTCCTGTTGAGAAAATAAATTTGAAATAAGCTAGTTTTAAAACTTAACATGTCTTGATTCAAATGGCCTAATTGTGGTTTTGAAATTAGTAATGTATTCTGGCCTATTGACCTTTATTTTACCTGTAGTTCCAGCAGATGGTTTGCTAGGATCGTTTGAACTGCCTTTTGTCTGTGGGGAAACAATACAGTGGAAGTTGTAGCTTTTCACACTCATCTGTGAAAGGCCGTAAACACGGCAGGGGTTTCTAGCTTCAGATAGAGGGTCAGAGATAGCTCCTGGTTGGATGAGCAAAGATACGCCTTATTTGAATAAATTAAATACAAGAGGATAAAACTTTCTACACAGAAGTAACAAATCAGATTTGCCCTTGCAATTCTCCAAAGATGTCTTTGCACGTCTTTGCTTTTCTTTCTTTCCTTCTTTACATTTATGTCAGGTAAATGAATGTATGTCGCCGTTGTTCTGCAGTTTCTGGTGTAAGTTTGTGCATTGTCTTACTTCTAAGTTTATGCATTGTCTTATATTGGATTAAACTCTGTAATTCTGTGACGTCAACACGCATTGTTGTTTTCCTTGTGGCTACACGTGGCCCGCTGAGAGGACCTGGGATCCAGAGGAAGAGTTAGTTCCAAAGTTAACCAATTTAGAATTTTTCTTCCTTAACAGTCCCCACACTGGCTCCCTGTAGCTCAAAGAATAGACTTTAAAATACTGTTGTTAAGGTTATAAATCACAGAACGGTTTAGCACCACAATACATTAAAATCTGTTATTGCTGTACCAACCATCTAGACCCCTCAGATCTACTGTTTCTGGTCTGCTCTGCATCCCCAGAACCAGAACCAAACGAGGAGAAGCAGCATTCAGTTTCTATGCACCACAAATTTGGAATAAACTTCCAGAAAACTGTAAAACAGCTGAAACACTGGGTGCCTTTAAATCTCAACTTAAAACCCACCTGTTTAGAGTTGCGTATGGCTAAATTAGGATTAGAGTGTGGGTTTTGATGTCTTCAATGTTTTGATGTTTTTAATGTTTTTATCAGATGTTAAAGTTTTTATCTTTTCTTTTTATCTATTTATTAATTTCTTTTTATTTCTCTTTCTCACTGTTTCTGAAAGGTTAGAGTCCTTGTCAAACGGCGTTTTGACTAAAGTCCAAAAGGTTAGAGTCCTTGTCAAACGGCGTTTTGACTAAAGTCCGAGAGGTTAGAGTCCTTGTCAAACGGAGTTTTGACTAAAGTCCGAGAGGTTAGAGTCCTTGTCAAACGGCGTTTTGACTAAAGTCCGAGAGGTTAGAGTCCTTGTCAAACGGCGTTTTGACTAAAGTCCGAGAGGTTAGAGTCCTTCTCAAACGCCGTTTTGACTAAAGTTCAAAGGGTTGGAGTCCCAGTTGACGGCGTCTCAACTAAAGTTATACAGCTCTTTATTTCTCTTTCTCACTGTTTACGTTTTAATGATGTTTTTTTTAAAATTCCTTTCTCATATGCTATTTTTATTTTAATTATGTAAAGCACTTTGAAATGCCTTGCTGCTGAAATGTGCTATACAAATAAAATTTGATTTGATTTTGATTTTTGACCACCAGGTGGTATTCATGTTCTTTGGGCGCTGGCGGAAATTTTTACAAAAGGGGGGCGCTGGGATTCCTATGGGGGCGTTTGCTTGAAAGTAAAATTTACACCTTATATGCACAACAAACAGTACCAGTTTAGACTTTTAGCTACTTGCTAAAACTGTATTGTGTAACATTAAATCCTACTTGGCTACGACGGTATCGATGGCAGCTCTTCTTCTCTTCAGTGTTTCTGTTAGCTTCTTGGCTCCGCTCCGCTCCTGCTACTAGTAGCTTCACCGCATCAGTTCAGCGTTTCACCGGCTGATGACGTTGCTGTGATTCACTTTGTCTGGTGTCTCATTTTCAAATATTTTATGTTTTATTTAGGATATATATTTTGTCAGTTCTGTGATCATGTCAAAAAAGCAACTTATATTAAAAAGTGTTATTTCCATCTGGATGATGCCCGCTTCCATGGAAGGACAACGGAATATTGCTCTTACACAGTACATGTGATTACTAAAATCACGATACCCTCACTTTGTATCCCTCAGAAAAATGAACCCATTTAAATAACAAAAAATCCCTCCATGGGTGATACCACGATATACAGCGTTCTTTTATTGATGCTGTGATCCTGTATGAGACGGCAGCACCACAACACTTTTGAATTTCAATCATCAGAATACCGGGATTTTTTCTGTTGTTTAAAAAGCTTATGTCAGTCTGCTTTTCTCCATCGATACGCTTCCCGAGCGCTACGCACCGTAAGGGGAAAAAAAACAACAAAAAAAAACAAGCGTATTTCTCACAAGACCGGGACGTAAAACGGAGCGACAAATTAGATCAATGAGTGGCGAATGACGTGAAACACGTGATGATAGCGCAGCAGGTAAATAGCATGATGAGTGAAGATTACTGGTGGTGAGCGTCAATAAATCATGAAAGAAACTAAAGAGGACATAAACCAAGAAAGGATAATACTGATCAAAGAAAACTAAATGGAAATGAATGAAGAACAAAATGCACTTTCCCTACAATTTCTTTGGTGGGGGGCGGTAAGGCTGATGGCGTTGCTGCAACTTTAGTATAAGTTGCAGCAACGTCATCAGCCGGTGAAACGCTGAACTGATGCGGTGAAGCTACTAGTAGCAGGAGCGGAGCGGAGCCAAGAAGCTAACAGAAACACTGAAGAGAAGAAGAGCTGCCATCGATACCGTCGTAGCCAAGTATGTTGTAATGTTACACAGTACAGTTTTAGCAAGTAGCTAAAAGTCTTAACTGGTGCTGTTGTGCATATAAGGTGTAAATTTTACCTTCGACCAAACGCCCCTCAAAGGAATCCCAGCGCGCCCCTTTTGTAAAAATTTCCACCAGCGCCCCCTACCGTCCTCTGAACGCCCCCCGGGGGGCGGTACCGCCCCGTTAACATTGAACTTTTGATCTTGAATATGTTTTTGTCTCTGTCTTCCAGATGAAGGGGTGTTTAAGGAGGTGGTAGTGGAGATAGAGCGTTCCCACCAGAAGAAGCCCTTCCTTGGGGGCTACAGACACCGGCTGACGGGGGCGGAGTACCACAACGCCGCTGTCCAGACCCTTCCTAAAAAGAGGCCTGACAGAGGTGTGCTGGTCCACAGTCTGGGCACACAGGTAACATCCAGCTCTCCAAAATTTTTAAAAATGTCACACATTAGAAAATATTTTAATTAGCTTCTAGTCAATATGATGATAAAAATGTGGAACCACAAAAAGACCAGGAGGTTAGCTCCAGAGGTGTGTTCAACTGCAACTCCAGACTGTTTCTTTTTCAAAATGATACACTCTCTATCAAGCTTTATTTCAGCTTCATATAACTATATAGAATTTTATATATAAAAAAAAAAAATTCCCCTCTCACCCTCCGTGGGTGGTCTCTTTCATCCTCTGAGCCCCGAGGGCCCCGATGACCACAGGCACCACTGTGGTCTTCACCTTCCAGGCCTTCTCCAGTTCCTCTCTGAGGCCCTGGTATTTCTCCAGTTTCTCATGCTCCTTTTTCCTGATGTTGTGGTCACTTGGTATTGCTACATCCACCACAACGGCTTTCCTCTGTTCTTTATCCACCACCACAATGTCCGGTTGGTTCGCCATTACCATCTTGTCTGTCTGGATCTGGAAGTCCCACAGGATCTTAGCTCGGTCATTCTCCACCAGCTTTGGGGGTGTCCCCCATTTTGACCTCGGGGCTTCCAGTCCATATTCTGCACAGATGTTCCTGTACACTATGCCCGCCACTTGGTTATGTCGTTCCATGTACGCTTTCCCTGCCAGCATCTTGCACCCTGCTGTTATGTGCTGGACTGTCTCAGAGGCCTCCTTGCACAACCTACACCTTGGGTCTTGTCTGGTGTGGTAGATCTGAGCTTCTATTGCTCTGGTGTTTAGGGCCTGTTCCTGGGCAGCCAGGATGAGGGCCTCCGTGCTGTCCTTGAGTCCAGCTTTCTCCAGCCATTGGTAGGATTTCCTGATATCAGCCACTTCAGTTATTTGTCGGTGGTACATCCCATGCAGGGGCTTGTTTTCCCATGATGGTTCCTCCAGCACCTCGTCCTCTGTTCCCCATTGCCTGAGACATTCGCTGAGCACATCGTCCTTTGAGGCTTTGTCCTTGATGTATTTATGGATCTTGGATGTTTCATCCTGGACAGTGGCTCTCACACTCACTAGTCCTCTGCCTCCTTCCTTACGGCTCGTGTACAGTCTCAGGGTTCTGGATTTGGGATTTGGGGTGGAACCCTCCATGCATGGTTAGTAGCTTCCGAGTCTTAACATCCGTGGCCTTCATCTCTTCCATTGGCCAGCTAATTATTCCGGCAGGGTATCTGATTACTGGTAAGGCATAGCTGTTTATTGCACGGATCTTGTTCTTGCCATTGAGCTGGCTTCTCAGGACTTGCCTTATTCGTTGGAGGTATTTGGCTGTGTGGCCTCATCGAGGTTGCCATTTGCTTGTGGTATTCCCAGGTACTTGTAGCTGTGCTCTATGTCTGCTATCGTTCCCTCTGGGAGTGAGACCCCTTCTGTGCGGACGCCCTTCCCTCTCTTTGTAACCATCCGGCCACACTTCTCTAGTCCGAATGACATCCCAATGTCAGTGCTGTAGATCCTGGTGGTGTGGATCAGTGAGTCGATGTCTCGCTCGCTCTTGGCGTACAGCTTGATGTCATCCATGTAGAGGAGGTGACTGATTGTGGCCCCATTCAGGCCTATGCAGAACAGCAGTGGGGACAGAGCATCTCCTTGGTATATGCCACATTTGATGGACACTTGTGCTCTTAGAGTCCTATTGATGTTGTACATCTCTAAGCATTCAATGATCCAGGTGTGTGGCATTGAGTCATAGGCTTTCTTGTAATCAATCCAAGCGGTGCACAGGATTGTGCGCCCTTCAGTTAGAAGAGTGCTTCAGGTATGGGCATCTGGCTGTACTTCTTGGGTACTGATCTTTTCATTGCACCCCTTAGGAGCTCTGACAGCTGGCTCACTTCCCTCCTTGTTATCTTGATCTTAGCCTCTAACCGTCTTTTCCATGATGGATATTGGGTCTCATGGTTGCTCTTATAGCCGAGCATTTCAAGGATCACTGATGCTGAGTTGTATATCAGCTCATTGGTTTCTGTTATGGTGTTGGTAGGGATTGTTCTCAATGCTGCATTCACATCTTCAATGAGACTTTCTGATGGTACTTCACTCAGCCGTTGTAATTGGCGTCGGGGTTGCCTGGTGTTCATTCGGGCCACGATTCTCTCTCTCAGGTCAGTTGCTGTCTCGTTCAGCTTTGATAGTTCGTTCATTACTGGGGCTGCATACCCAGTCTCGGGGTGGGGAGTAGTTAACTCCCCCCTGACCTTACCTTTGGGCTCCTCCCTTATGCCGTAGCATTTGTGTTGTACCTCGTCAATCTCAAGTTGTGATAGCAGTTGCCGTTTGCGGATGTTGGAACACTGAGCTACTAGTTGTTTGGCAGTCATTGTAGACTGTGGGTGTCGAAGTAACCATTCCACCCTCAGTCTTTGCATGTAGCCCCTCTGACTAGGGTTACTTGAGTAGTAGCATTCCAACAGATCCATGTTTTCGTCTCTCGCCCATTTCCGTCTTGTTCCAGTAGCCCATTTTTCATCAAGGTGCTCTGGTTCCCCAGCACCTGACGCAGACCTTGTTTGGCCGGGCGACGTCTGAGCCGGCATGTCGTGCTTATCAATGTCTCTCATGGTATGAGGTAGGCTATATAGCTCTAAGGGTCTTGCCTAAGGACCCACACTGCATAGCTCAATTGCACTGTTGTAACTTGCACCAGCCTGGATTCGAACCCCGGTCTCCCGGGTGGTAGACTGGTGTCTTACCCACTGCGCCAAAGCTGGGGAACAATAGTCTGCTTGGGGGGGGAAGAAAGGAAGGAAGGGGGAAGAAAGGGGGGGGAGAAGAAAGGGGAAGAGTGAGGCCGATCCCAGAGTCGCGAGTTCGATCCTACCAGTCGCCATACTATGTTTTAGTGAAAAGATTTCCCACAATTAATGTTTAAGTGTTATGAAGTAACGGCTGTTTTTTTGTATCTTGAAAACATTTTAAATGCTTTTTTGTACAGATAGTGTAGTACTGTAAACTAAAACCCAACACTTGTCATAAAAGGCTTTCTTTTTAAAACTTTGAATTGCTTAATTAATTTTGCTTTTTTATTCTGATATATTCAAATTAATGTGTGAAATTATACTGTATACTATATACTTGATGTATATTTTAATGTCCTTAATCATACCCAGTGCTTATTTTCATTTTTCACAGCAAAACAGTGACTGAAACTAAAATTGCAAGTGTCTTTCCTAAAGTACTTTGAGTGAAGTGAATGATATCTTTTTTCTAGTGTATGCTTAAATTACCAATAATTCAGAATTTGAAGCAGCTAATATTTACTCACAAAAGACCATAGACCTTATCGGTTTAAAAGAACCAAATATTTATTCAACAATTAAGACAGTGAATTAAACATTTTTAGTTAGTCCCAAAACATTGTAGCATTTGGATGCAACACATTTCCATTGAAGTCTCCCATTTCTTTTTCTTAACCAAGAAATTTGTGGTTTGCTGAAGGACTTAAATCCTTTTACTGTATGGTTTGTTGAATTACTTTGTGTACACAATGACAATAAGAATAAATATCTGTATCATTAACCCAAAACAAAATAAACACACTATGAACTAAATAAAACTTATATACAGTGAAGTTATTTAAAATAAAGAAAATGTTTATTTTTTCTTTTTAATTTGTTCCAGCCACTGCTCTTTAGTGAGACTTTCATTAGAGGGACAGTAAATTTGCCCTCTATATTGGCTGTGTCCTGTTTCAGCTATTCTAAACTGCCCGCATTTTTTGCATGTGTTGTGCAAAACTTTGCGAGTCAATTTTCGAGGTTCTCTACCAGGTTGAGCAGGGGCTGCTCTGGGAGCCAGAGCAGGGGCCAGAGCAGGGGCCAGAGCAGGGGCCAGAGCAGGGGCCAGAGCAGGGGCCAGAGCAGGGGCCACAGGATAAGCATGTGGAGGAGGGGTGGAGAGGTTCCACAAACTCTGTTGCTGTTGGGTAGTGAGGATAACAGATCCCTGTGGTGCCATTGGAGTAATTGCCACTAGCTGAGGCCTTTTGGGTGGGGCAGGGAGAAGCTGCCGCTGTCCTGATGGATTTGTCCCATCAGTGAATTGTAGCTTTCTTTTTAATTTTGACTGCCCCACAGTGTTGGATGGTAGCCTATATGTATGCAGTGGCCCTGAATGTGGTACGCCGTAATGCGGGCGTATATTTGCAGGCAGAAGCGGGTCAGCAGCTACAGAAAACTGGCTGGGAAGGTTTAGCCCTTGAAGTACCACAGCGGTCTCTTGCCTTTTGACCCTTCTGTTATGCCACTGAACCAGGGTGGTGTAGCTAACATCCACTAGCTGCAAATGTGTCTGCCCCATCACAGCTCCATTCGCCAGAACGAGCTGCCTGATCTTTCTATAGTCTTGTAGGATCAAATCCCACCTGGAGACTGTGCCTGCTCCTCTTTTCTTTGGACTACGATGGATATTGCACAGTCGGACAAAGATGGTCTCCACCAAGCGGCAGCAGTCTGGCCATTGGGCAGATGGGGCTGGAGTGGTTAGAGCATGCCTCTTTACACTCTCAACCCCAGGAGTAAATTCTTGCCTCTTCTTGGGGGACCGAAACCTCCCAGTGTTCAATCTTTCTTGATGTCTTGCAGCAAATATCGTTCTCTGTTTATCAAACTCCAGCAGGTTCTGCCACAGAGCAACAATGCAGCTCACCTAAACAGGAAAATAAAACAATTTTACATTAGGACAACAATATGCAAGTGAGGTGAAAGGCGTGTGCATGTCTGCAGCAAGCAACAATGCATGTTACTGACCTCCTGGTTGGTCAGCACCAGTGAGGTTTTGCTCCTTAGCTCCACCAGATACTCAGCCAAGCTGTCAACTTTGTCCAGGCCTGGTACACCGGCCTCATCTAAACCCTGAGAAAACATAAATAATGTTGAAGTTATTTGAAGTTTTATTAAATTTTTCTTCAATTCTACAGCTTACTATGAATGCCCACCTCTGACATAGGCTCAGCAATGTTAGGCTGGGTGGAGGCAGCAGACAGGGTGGAGGCAGCACGCTGGGTGGAGGCAGCACGCTGGGTGGAGGCAGCACGCTGGGTGGAGGCAGCTGACTGAGTGGAGGCAGCAGGCTGGGTGGAGGCAGCAGGCTGGGTGGAGGCAGCAGACAGGGTGGAGGCAGCACGCTGGGTGGAGGCAGCACGCTGGGTGGAGGCAGCACGCTGGGTGGAGGCAGCACGCTGGGTGGAGGCAGCTGACTGAGTGGAGGCAGCAGGCTGGGTGGAGGCAGCAGGCTGGGTGGAGGCAGCAGGCTGGGTGGAGGCAGCAGACTGAGTGGAGGCAGCAGACTGGGTGGAGGCAGCAGGCTGGGTGGAGGCAGCAGACTGAGTGGAGGCAGCAGGCTGGGTGGAGGCAGCAGGCTGGGTGGAGGCAGCAGACTGAGTGGAGGCAGCAGGCTGGGTGGAGGCAGCAGACTGAGAGGAGGCAGCAGGCTGGGTGGAGGCAGCAGGCTGGGTGGAGGCAGCAGGCTGGGTGGAGGCAGCAGGCTGAGTGGAGGCAGCAGACTGGGTGGAGGCAGCAGGCTGAGTGGAGGCAGCAGGCTGGGTGGAGGCAGCAGGCTGGGTGGAGGGAGCAGGCTGGGTGGAGGATTCGAGCTGTGATGTAGCTGAGAAAAGGGTCTCATCGTCTAGCTCTGATACTAGAAAGTCCAAAGCTTCTTCGTCCACAAAGCCTTCATCTTCCTCTGCTACATTAGCCTCCACATCTTCCAGCAGAACATCTGTCTCTTCTGAGTCAGGCTGGGGTTTCAGTGGCTTTCCTGTTTGACTTAGAAGGTAGTCAACACCCAGTAGCTCACCTATGGAAAATCAAACATATTGATAGTAAAACATTCCAAAACATGTTACATATTATTGATTTTTTTATACTATAGTTTATCTTAAACTGTTTATCCTTCACATATTTCATTTGTACCTGTGTACTTTGAAGGGGGCATAAATTGTGGGACGTACTCTCGTCCCAGCACCTTCAAGCTGTTCTGATTTATGGACTGAGTCATGTCTCCAGCATATGTCAGAAGAGACGATGGTTTGTTGGTCACTGCTGCAGAACCCCGATCCTGATTCCATCTATTCAGGCCTTCCAGGAGGTAGAGCTGGAAATTCAGTAAGTTTGCACTGGTTCCTGTAAAAAAAGGAAAAAAACAACACATCATATTAATGTCTTTGAAACAATACTGGTTGATCCAGTTTTGCAAAAAATATACAGTAAAGTATTGTAGTCATGTTAGAAAGCGACTTACCTGGAATAAACCTGTTTAAATGACAATGAAATGACTCCAGGGATGTAGAGCCTCGTGAACAGCGATAACGTGTCAACTTGATTCCGCTCTTGTTGACACTGCCCACCTCAGTGTACAACTGAATCCCTGCAACATCCTGAATGCATTTCACATGCCGTTTTTGGACACCCCAGATGTGTTTTATCCTGACTTCATCCAGTAAGGGAACCCCCATCAAATCTCTCCCTTTTGGACCAGTCAGCTCCTCCAGCAGTCGTTCAATAAGGACAGTAGTGATGTCCTCTCCCCGTGTCCTCCTACGACAGAAATTACTCAACTCCTTCTTGGTTATCTGCCTGTCCACCATGGTGTTGGTTATACCTGGCCTCTGTTCCTGCTGGAGCTGCCTTTCTTTCGCTCGTCGAAGAAGGTCAAGGTCCCCTGCATCCCACTCAAAAATGCAGGAGGACAGTGCCCGCATGAAAGCAGGATACAGAGGGTGGGCATCCGTGGTACAACCAACAGCCAGCCTCCGCATAAAGTGCCAAATGTCCAGGCGAATGTAAATATCTGGCCACCCTCCAAACCTGGCCTGCAGCTTGCTGAGGCCTTCACTAACACAGCAGCCACAGTCCACATACAGCACCTTTGGAGGTGCAGCCCCAGCCTGGCGGTACCGCTCCATCAGTCCTGCAGCCATTTTGTCCAGTCCTGGACCCTCCTGGACAGTCAGGACACTATTCAATATTTGGCCCAGCTCATTGCTGACTGACGACACCCACAGAGCCGTTCCTTTGCTGTGGCCAGCCAGCTTTTTGGTGATCTACAATAGAAAGTGTGGAATTAAATCTTGCCGTTTCTCATGTCTACAGAAACCACTGTCGGCTGTGTATTTCATAACATTTTCAATGTACTTAGAACAATAAACTTTTCACAAGTTTAATTGTTTGTGAAACAGAAAAAAAGTTATCCCAAACATTTTTAAAATTATTAGCGTTTTAAATTTAGTAGTGTACAACTTTTTTTCCAAGTAGGATATAATAATCAATATTATTATTGTCAAGTTTTTTGCTCTCTTTAAACCACCTCAGCTTCTGCCCAAACTTGAAAAAGCTTGCTTCCCTCAAAGAAATGCAGGAACCACTCATTTCAGCGACATCTTTTATTCATCTTTTCTTTTTGTCTTTAGATTAGTTCAATTAACAGTGTAAGACCACCATGATTTTGCAGAAGTAGTCACAGAGAGTCACAGAGCAGGTTGAAAACCTACAAACAAATGAAACAAAATCAATTACAGATCACAATGAACTAATGAACTAGTTTTCCAGGTAATGTTAATCTACTTTTAAGTGAACAGTGAATGAACAAACAAACTACATTCCACACACATAAATCCCATTTCATCACCAAGGCTAATTTGGTCTTCTGAATGCAGATTAAATGATATAAACTGTGCATAATGTCCAGTTCCTACCAGTGGTGTCTTTGTGGAAGCTTGAAGCTGAGGCTCTTTGTCTGAAGAGATCATTGTGAGCACAGGTGTGCCAAGTTACCTTATAGACTTCAGATAGGCCTGATTGAAAGGGAGGGGTGCGCTTGATTCTCTGTGATGTGTGTGCCAGTTGGGTGGAGATAGTAAATGCACTCACAAATGTACCATTTGCTGTTTTAACTTGACGATTATCATTACATGGTTACTAACCTTTTTGGTGGAGTCCAGCTTCAGAACTGTCCCCAAGGTGGAGGTGATGCTGGCTTTTATGTGTTCTATGCGTGACAGAATATCTCTGCCATACACTGACAACAACCAGCGATCAGTGGGGATGTCAGCTGGTTCTGGGGGCTCCTGGCACACCACAGGGAAAAGGCTGGGTCTATTTACAAAGTTAGCGCACTCCTCCAGATAGTGCCCCAACCTGTTCAGCCACTCCTCCCCGTGGTTTTCTTTCAGCTGCTTCAGCAGCCGTGCTGAACTGTTGCCCTGTGTCCTGTCTCTCATCAGCCTGATCACTCGTATGTCACAAGCATACCTGGAAGGCAGATTAACAAAGTATTTATTTTGCAGTTACATTTGCATGTAATGTAATATCTTCATTCCTTCAGTTAGCATTTTACTAAATGTTTTACTCACTTTTGGGTGAGGATGAGCCGAAATAGTTTCTGGTGCGGCAAGTCCAGCTGGTCTCGGATGCTCTGGGATGTTGATAGATACGTGAGATTACACCCGCTGCACCTGAGTGTCTCCGTCACAAGGAGGTAATACCTATCAATATCCAGGACTTTCCGAGCCCTCTTGTGGATGCCAGCACCTGTAAGATGATTCCCACAAGTTTTGCAGAACACCCTGACCTTCCACTGATGGTAGGGCATCCATACGAGGAGCCGATGTGAAAAAAACCTCTCAGGTGTTGGCACCTGATGGTAAATGAGGGCCGGCGCAGGAGGCTCGTACCACAGCTTTAAATCTGGGCGCAGTTTGCCAGATTTAAAGAGGGTATTTGAGATCCATCTTTGATCCTGCACAGGGATGGTTTTCCTCATCTCACTCGGCAACCAGAAAGAAGCTGCATTATCACCTGCAGCTGGTTGTAACAGAGACGTTGAAGGCTGTTCCTAAAAACAACAGAACATAAATATGTTTGAAAACAGATATCTTAGAACTGCTTCACTTTAATGAATATACAATGCTGTACTCACAGATGCAACTGTCTTGCCGGAGTGTGTCTGGGAGGATGGAGCAACACTAGGGCTCCTCACAGAGGGTGGAGAAGGACTTGGGCTCCTCACGGAGGATGGAAAGGGACTTGGGCTCCTCACGGAGGATGGAGAGGGACTTGGGCTCCTCACAGAGAATGGAGAAGGACTTGGGCTCCTCACGGAGGATGGAAAGGGACTTGGGCTCCTCACGGAGGATGGAGAGGGACTTGGGCTCCTCACAGAGGATGGAGAGGGACTTGGGCTCCTCACAGAGGATGGAGAGGGACTTGGGCTCCTCACAGAGGATGGAGAGGGACTCGGTGTCTTCCGGGCCACCAAGTTTGGCTTCACTGAATCCGAAAGAGAACCCCCAAAATAGGACTTAGTGAACTGAAACGAGAAATGTACAATCATGTGAAGTATATACTTTATAAATCACTACATCAAAATAAGCACAAGAAAATGTTTTGTTCAAAAACTATTATAGTTTGTTGCCAAGACAGAATCAATAATATAAAGTATTGAGCAAACAAACAAGAACATTTACCCTTGACAAAGATGGAGGGGACCTCAGGAAACAGCGGGTGGCTGTTGCTGTATCTCCAGAATTAGATTGTGAACCCACAGACTGTGGGGTCAAAGAAGGAGGTGCAGAAGGAGGCTGCAGTGCAGGCTACCAAAACAAAGATATTTTAAGTATAAAAGTCACCATTCACCAGAATTGCAAGAGACAAGACATAGCTTCAAATTTGACTAAGAAGTGATTGTTATTAGATATTATTTTAAACCAGCTTACTTTAACAGTGTGAAAGCCACAGTCACAAGTGACAGACGCTCCAAAAAGGGTGGTCTGTCCCCGAACTTGCATGGGGCATTTTTCTATCTGAAACAGTGTAACATAATCTTATTAATGACAGCTACTCAAGTCTGTCCTTTTTTATAAACATATCTACACACACAAGTGAATGAAACAGTGACTTCACTTTACCTTCTGATAGATATCATGCCATTTCTTCTGCCTTGGGGCTGGTCTATTCCCTGCATTGGAAGGCCAAACCCCAGTGCTGGCAAATGCCTTAAGCCTTGCCATCCACTCCCCATCCCCCATACCTTTGTGGCTCTTTGGCTTGGTGCTCATCTGAAGATAACATTGGGAATTAGCAGAATCAAATTCCATAAACTAATGATGCACTTTGTGCACAACTAACAATGGGTATGACATAAAAGCATTTAAAAGTAAAATCAAAGCCATAGTTTTCTGTGCTAATTATGATGAGGTAAAAAAAAAAAAAACTATAAACCTCGATCGATCGATCGATCGATCGAGGTTGGTCTATATATAGGTTGATATCTATGTATGCATTTACATTTTAACTTAAAATGTTACTACTATATTATAAAATAAAATGTGTCCTTACTCTTGCACTCAGAACATGACATCATTATGTCGCCCTTTTATTTAACCCACAATATATTATTTTAGCTGATGTACAATTATAAATACGAAATCTGTTTGAACGACAACAGACAATAAACAATATTAATGGGTACTCACAGCAAGATCGTTTAGGTCGAGAGATCAATGATGTGATGACGAATCCTTCTTCAACGAAGCTAGGCTACTGACATCTGACTTTCAGAATCTTCCAACGGTTTTTATTTTTAAAAATAAAATTCGAAATTTGTTTTGTTTGTGGGGGGCGTGAGGGCGTCTGAGGGAGGGAGGGGCCACGGTGATTGGCAATGTTCCATTGTGAGCGCGGACATTGATAGGTTCGCATGTCGCCACGGTGATTGGCCGATTTCCATTGTGAGCGCGGACATTGATAGGTTCGCATGTCGCCACGGTGATTGGCCGATTTCCATTGTGAGCGCGGACATTGATAGGTTCGCATGTCGCCACGGTGATTGGCCGATTTCCATTGTGAGCGCGGACATTGATAGGCTCGGTCCATTATGAGGCGGTACGACATTGGCTAAACCGTTCAATGTGAGAATGGAGAGGGGCAAGCGCCATTGGAGGAGAAACACCGACTAATGTGAGCGAAGTAGAGCTAAAGCTGGGGAACAATAGTCTGCTTGGGGGGGGAAGAAAGGAAGGAAGGGGGAAGAAAGGGGGGGGAGAAGAAAGGGGAAGAGTGAGGCCGATCCCAGAGTCGCGAGTTCGATCCTACCAGTCGCCATACTATGTTTTAGTGAAAAGATTTCCCACAATTAATGTTTAAGTGTTATGAAGTAACGGCTGTTTTTTTGTATCTTGAAAACATTTTAAATGCTTTTTTGTACAGATAGTGTAGTACTGTAAACTAAAACCCAACACTTGTCATAAAAGGCTTTCTTTTTAAAACTTTGAATTGCTTAATTAATTTTGCTTTTTTATTCTGATATATTCAAATTAATGTGTGAAATTATACTGTATACTATATACTTGATGTATATTTTAATGTCCTTAATCATACCCAGTGCTTATTTTCATTTTTCACAGCAAAACAGTGACTGAAACTAAAATTGCAAGTGTCTTTCCTAAAGTACTTTGAGTGAAGTGAATGATATCTTTTTTCTAGTGTATGCTTAAATTACCAATAATTCAGAATTTGAAGCAGCTAATATTTACTCACAAAAGACCATAGACCTTATCGGTTTAAAAGAACCAAATATTTATTCAACAATTAAGACAGTGAATTAAACATTTTTAGTTAGTCCCAAAACATTGTAGCATTTGGATGCAACACATTTCCATTGAAGTCTCCCATTTCTTTTTCTTAACCAAGAAATTTGTGGTTTGCTGAAGGACTTAAATCCTTTTACTGTATGGTTTGTTGAATTACTTTGTGTACACAATGACAATAAGAATAAATATCTGTATCATTAACCCAAAACAAAATAAACACACTATGAACTAAATAAAACTTATATACAGTGAAGTTATTTAAAATAAAGAAAATGTTTATTTTTTCTTTTTAATTTGTTCCAGCCACTGCTCTTTAGTGAGACTTTCATTAGAGGGACAGTAAATTTGCCCTCTATATTGGCTGTGTCCTGTTTCAGCTATTCTAAACTGCCCGCATTTTTTGCATGTGTTGTGCAAAACTTTGCGAGTCAATTTTCGAGGTTCTCTACCAGGTTGAGCAGGGGCTGCTCTGGGAGCCAGAGCAGGGGCCAGAGCAGGGGCCAGAGCAGGGGCCAGAGCAGGGGCCAGAGCAGGGGCCAGAGCAGGGGCCACAGGATAAGCATGTGGAGGAGGGGTGGAGAGGTTCCACAAACTCTGTTGCTGTTGGGTAGTGAGGATAACAGATCCCTGTGGTGCCATTGGAGTAATTGCCACTAGCTGAGGCCTTTTGGGTGGGGCAGGGAGAAGCTGCCGCTGTCCTGATGGATTTGTCCCATCAGTGAATTGTAGCTTTCTTTTTAATTTTGACTGCCCCACAGTGTTGGATGGTAGCCTATATGTATGCAGTGGCCCTGAATGTGGTACGCCGTAATGCGGGCGTATATTTGCAGGCAGAAGCGGGTCAGCAGCTACAGAAAACTGGCTGGGAAGGTTTAGCCCTTGAAGTACCACAGCGGTCTCTTGCCTTTTGACCCTTCTGTTATGCCACTGAACCAGGGTGGTGTAGCTAACATCCACTAGCTGCAAATGTGTCTGCCCCATCACAGCTCCATTCGCCAGAACGAGCTGCCTGATCTTTCTATAGTCTTGTAGGATCAAATCCCACCTGGAGACTGTGCCTGCTCCTCTTTTCTTTGGACTACGATGGATATTGCACAGTCGGACAAAGATGGTCTCCACCAAGCGGCAGCAGTCTGGCCATTGGGCAGATGGGGCTGGAGTGGTTAGAGCATGCCTCTTTACACTCTCAACCCCAGGAGTAAATTCTTGCCTCTTCTTGGGGGACCGAAACCTCCCAGTGTTCAATCTTTCTTGATGTCTTGCAGCAAATATCGTTCTCTGTTTATCAAACTCCAGCAGGTTCTGCCACAGAGCAACAATGCAGCTCACCTAAACAGGAAAATAAAACAATTTTACATTAGGACAACAATATGCAAGTGAGGTGAAAGGCGTGTGCATGTCTGCAGCAAGCAACAATGCATGTTACTGACCTCCTGGTTGGTCAGCACCAGTGAGGTTTTGCTCCTTAGCTCCACCAGATACTCAGCCAAGCTGTCAACTTTGTCCAGGCCTGGTACACCGGCCTCATCTAAACCCTGAGAAAACATAAATAATGTTGAAGTTATTTGAAGTTTTATTAAATTTTTCTTCAATTCTACAGCTTACTATGAATGCCCACCTCTGACATAGGCTCAGCAATGTTAGGCTGGGTGGAGGCAGCAGACAGGGTGGAGGCAGCACGCTGGGTGGAGGCAGCACGCTGGGTGGAGGCAGCACGCTGGGTGGAGGCAGCTGACTGAGTGGAGGCAGCAGGCTGGGTGGAGGCAGCAGGCTGGGTGGAGGCAGCAGACAGGGTGGAGGCAGCACGCTGGGTGGAGGCAGCACGCTGGGTGGAGGCAGCACGCTGGGTGGAGGCAGCACGCTGGGTGGAGGCAGCTGACTGAGTGGAGGCAGCAGGCTGGGTGGAGGCAGCAGGCTGGGTGGAGGCAGCAGGCTGGGTGGAGGCAGCAGACTGAGTGGAGGCAGCAGACTGGGTGGAGGCAGCAGGCTGGGTGGAGGCAGCAGACTGAGTGGAGGCAGCAGGCTGGGTGGAGGCAGCAGGCTGGGTGGAGGCAGCAGACTGAGTGGAGGCAGCAGGCTGGGTGGAGGCAGCAGACTGAGAGGAGGCAGCAGGCTGGGTGGAGGCAGCAGGCTGGGTGGAGGCAGCAGGCTGGGTGGAGGCAGCAGGCTGAGTGGAGGCAGCAGACTGGGTGGAGGCAGCAGGCTGAGTGGAGGCAGCAGGCTGGGTGGAGGCAGCAGGCTGGGTGGAGGGAGCAGGCTGGGTGGAGGATTCGAGCTGTGATGTAGCTGAGAAAAGGGTCTCATCGTCTAGCTCTGATACTAGAAAGTCCAAAGCTTCTTCGTCCACAAAGCCTTCATCTTCCTCTGCTACATTAGCCTCCACATCTTCCAGCAGAACATCTGTCTCTTCTGAGTCAGGCTGGGGTTTCAGTGGCTTTCCTGTTTGACTTAGAAGGTAGTCAACACCCAGTAGCTCACCTATGGAAAATCAAACATATTGATAGTAAAACATTCCAAAACATGTTACATATTATTGATTTTTTTATACTATAGTTTATCTTAAACTGTTTATCCTTCACATATTTCATTTGTACCTGTGTACTTTGAAGGGGGCATAAATTGTGGGACGTACTCTCGTCCCAGCACCTTCAAGCTGTTCTGATTTATGGACTGAGTCATGTCTCCAGCATATGTCAGAAGAGACGATGGTTTGTTGGTCACTGCTGCAGAACCCCGATCCTGATTCCATCTATTCAGGCCTTCCAGGAGGTAGAGCTGGAAATTCAGTAAGTTTGCACTGGTTCCTGTAAAAAAAGGAAAAAAACAACACATCATATTAATGTCTTTGAAACAATACTGGTTGATCCAGTTTTGCAAAAAATATACAGTAAAGTATTGTAGTCATGTTAGAAAGCGACTTACCTGGAATAAACCTGTTTAAATGACAATGAAATGACTCCAGGGATGTAGAGCCTCGTGAACAGCGATAACGTGTCAACTTGATTCCGCTCTTGTTGACACTGCCCACCTCAGTGTACAACTGAATCCCTGCAACATCCTGAATGCATTTCACATGCCGTTTTTGGACACCCCAGATGTGTTTTATCCTGACTTCATCCAGTAAGGGAACCCCCATCAAATCTCTCCCTTTTGGACCAGTCAGCTCCTCCAGCAGTCGTTCAATAAGGACAGTAGTGATGTCCTCTCCCCGTGTCCTCCTACGACAGAAATTACTCAACTCCTTCTTGGTTATCTGCCTGTCCACCATGGTGTTGGTTATACCTGGCCTCTGTTCCTGCTGGAGCTGCCTTTCTTTCGCTCGTCGAAGAAGGTCAAGGTCCCCTGCATCCCACTCAAAAATGCAGGAGGACAGTGCCCGCATGAAAGCAGGATACAGAGGGTGGGCATCCGTGGTACAACCAACAGCCAGCCTCCGCATAAAGTGCCAAATGTCCAGGCGAATGTAAATATCTGGCCACCCTCCAAACCTGGCCTGCAGCTTGCTGAGGCCTTCACTAACACAGCAGCCACAGTCCACATACAGCACCTTTGGAGGTGCAGCCCCAGCCTGGCGGTACCGCTCCATCAGTCCTGCAGCCATTTTGTCCAGTCCTGGACCCTCCTGGACAGTCAGGACACTATTCAATATTTGGCCCAGCTCATTGCTGACTGACGACACCCACAGAGCCGTTCCTTTGCTGTGGCCAGCCAGCTTTTTGGTGATCTACAATAGAAAGTGTGGAATTAAATCTTGCCGTTTCTCATGTCTACAGAAACCACTGTCGGCTGTGTATTTCATAACATTTTCAATGTACTTAGAACAATAAACTTTTCACAAGTTTAATTGTTTGTGAAACAGAAAAAAAGTTATCCCAAACATTTTTAAAATTATTAGCGTTTTAAATTTAGTAGTGTACAACTTTTTTTCCAAGTAGGATATAATAATCAATATTATTATTGTCAAGTTTTTTGCTCTCTTTAAACCACCTCAGCTTCTGCCCAAACTTGAAAAAGCTTGCTTCCCTCAAAGAAATGCAGGAACCACTCATTTCAGCGACATCTTTTATTCATCTTTTCTTTTTGTCTTTAGATTAGTTCAATTAACAGTGTAAGACCACCATGATTTTGCAGAAGTAGTCACAGAGAGTCACAGAGCAGGTTGAAAACCTACAAACAAATGAAACAAAATCAATTACAGATCACAATGAACTAATGAACTAGTTTTCCAGGTAATGTTAATCTACTTTTAAGTGAACAGTGAATGAACAAACAAACTACATTCCACACACATAAATCCCATTTCATCACCAAGGCTAATTTGGTCTTCTGAATGCAGATTAAATGATATAAACTGTGCATAATGTCCAGTTCCTACCAGTGGTGTCTTTGTGGAAGCTTGAAGCTGAGGCTCTTTGTCTGAAGAGATCATTGTGAGCACAGGTGTGCCAAGTTACCTTATAGACTTCAGATAGGCCTGATTGAAAGGGAGGGGTGCGCTTGATTCTCTGTGATGTGTGTGCCAGTTGGGTGGAGATAGTAAATGCACTCACAAATGTACCATTTGCTGTTTTAACTTGACGATTATCATTACATGGTTACTAACCTTTTTGGTGGAGTCCAGCTTCAGAACTGTCCCCAAGGTGGAGGTGATGCTGGCTTTTATGTGTTCTATGCGTGACAGAATATCTCTGCCATACACTGACAACAACCAGCGATCAGTGGGGATGTCAGCTGGTTCTGGGGGCTCCTGGCACACCACAGGGAAAAGGCTGGGTCTATTTACAAAGTTAGCGCACTCCTCCAGATAGTGCCCCAACCTGTTCAGCCACTCCTCCCCGTGGTTTTCTTTCAGCTGCTTCAGCAGCCGTGCTGAACTGTTGCCCTGTGTCCTGTCTCTCATCAGCCTGATCACTCGTATGTCACAAGCATACCTGGAAGGCAGATTAACAAAGTATTTATTTTGCAGTTACATTTGCATGTAATGTAATATCTTCATTCCTTCAGTTAGCATTTTACTAAATGTTTTACTCACTTTTGGGTGAGGATGAGCCGAAATAGTTTCTGGTGCGGCAAGTCCAGCTGGTCTCGGATGCTCTGGGATGTTGATAGATACGTGAGATTACACCCGCTGCACCTGAGTGTCTCCGTCACAAGGAGGTAATACCTATCAATATCCAGGACTTTCCGAGCCCTCTTGTGGATGCCAGCACCTGTAAGATGATTCCCACAAGTTTTGCAGAACACCCTGACCTTCCACTGATGGTAGGGCATCCATACGAGGAGCCGATGTGAAAAAAACCTCTCAGGTGTTGGCACCTGATGGTAAATGAGGGCCGGCGCAGGAGGCTCGTACCACAGCTTTAAATCTGGGCGCAGTTTGCCAGATTTAAAGAGGGTATTTGAGATCCATCTTTGATCCTGCACAGGGATGGTTTTCCTCATCTCACTCGGCAACCAGAAAGAAGCTGCATTATCACCTGCAGCTGGTTGTAACAGAGACGTTGAAGGCTGTTCCTAAAAACAACAGAACATAAATATGTTTGAAAACAGATATCTTAGAACTGCTTCACTTTAATGAATATACAATGCTGTACTCACAGATGCAACTGTCTTGCCGGAGTGTGTCTGGGAGGATGGAGCAACACTAGGGCTCCTCACAGAGGGTGGAGAAGGACTTGGGCTCCTCACGGAGGATGGAAAGGGACTTGGGCTCCTCACGGAGGATGGAGAGGGACTTGGGCTCCTCACAGAGAATGGAGAAGGACTTGGGCTCCTCACGGAGGATGGAAAGGGACTTGGGCTCCTCACGGAGGATGGAGAGGGACTTGGGCTCCTCACAGAGGATGGAGAGGGACTTGGGCTCCTCACAGAGGATGGAGAGGGACTTGGGCTCCTCACAGAGGATGGAGAGGGACTCGGTGTCTTCCGGGCCACCAAGTTTGGCTTCACTGAATCCGAAAGAGAACCCCCAAAATAGGACTTAGTGAACTGAAACGAGAAATGTACAATCATGTGAAGTATATACTTTATAAATCACTACATCAAAATAAGCACAAGAAAATGTTTTGTTCAAAAACTATTATAGTTTGTTGCCAAGACAGAATCAATAATATAAAGTATTGAGCAAACAAACAAGAACATTTACCCTTGACAAAGATGGAGGGGACCTCAGGAAACAGCGGGTGGCTGTTGCTGTATCTCCAGAATTAGATTGTGAACCCACAGACTGTGGGGTCAAAGAAGGAGGTGCAGAAGGAGGCTGCAGTGCAGGCTACCAAAACAAAGATATTTTAAGTATAAAAGTCACCATTCACCAGAATTGCAAGAGACAAGACATAGCTTCAAATTTGACTAAGAAGTGATTGTTATTAGATATTATTTTAAACCAGCTTACTTTAACAGTGTGAAAGCCACAGTCACAAGTGACAGACGCTCCAAAAAGGGTGGTCTGTCCCCGAACTTGCATGGGGCATTTTTCTATCTGAAACAGTGTAACATAATCTTATTAATGACAGCTACTCAAGTCTGTCCTTTTTTATAAACATATCTACACACACAAGTGAATGAAACAGTGACTTCACTTTACCTTCTGATAGATATCATGCCATTTCTTCTGCCTTGGGGCTGGTCTATTCCCTGCATTGGAAGGCCAAACCCCAGTGCTGGCAAATGCCTTAAGCCTTGCCATCCACTCCCCATCCCCCATACCTTTGTGGCTCTTTGGCTTGGTGCTCATCTGAAGATAACATTGGGAATTAGCAGAATCAAATTCCATAAACTAATGATGCACTTTGTGCACAACTAACAATGGGTATGACATAAAAGCATTTAAAAGTAAAATCAAAGCCATAGTTTTCTGTGCTAATTATGATGAGGTAAAAAAAAAAAAAACTATAAACCTCGATCGATCGATCGATCGATCGAGGTTGGTCTATATATAGGTTGATATCTATGTATGCATTTACATTTTAACTTAAAATGTTACTACTATATTATAAAATAAAATGTGTCCTTACTCTTGCACTCAGAACATGACATCATTATGTCGCCCTTTTATTTAACCCACAATATATTATTTTAGCTGATGTACAATTATAAATACGAAATCTGTTTGAACGACAACAGACAATAAACAATATTAATGGGTACTCACAGCAAGATCGTTTAGGTCGAGAGATCAATGATGTGATGACGAATCCTTCTTCAACGAAGCTAGGCTACTGACATCTGACTTTCAGAATCTTCCAACGGTTTTTATTTTTAAAAATAAAATTCGAAATTTGTTTTGTTTGTGGGGGGCGTGAGGGCGTCTGAGGGAGGGAGGGGCCACGGTGATTGGCAATGTTCCATTGTGAGCGCGGACATTGATAGGTTCGCATGTCGCCACGGTGATTGGCCGATTTCCATTGTGAGCGCGGACATTGATAGGTTCGCATGTCGCCACGGTGATTGGCCGATTTCCATTGTGAGCGCGGACATTGATAGGTTCGCATGTCGCCACGGTGATTGGCCGATTTCCATTGTGAGCGCGGACATTGATAGGCTCGGTCCATTATGAGGCGGTACGACATTGGCTAAACCGTTCAATGTGAGAATGGAGAGGGGCAAGCGCCATTGGAGGAGAAACACCGACTAATGTGAGCGAAGTAGAGCTAAAGCTGGGGAACAATAGTCTGCTTGGGGGGGGAAGAAAGGAAGGAAGGGGGAAGAAAGGGGGGGGAGAAGAAAGGGGAAGAGTGAGGCCGATCCCAGAGTCGCGAGTTCGATCCTACCAGTCGCCATACTATGTTTTAGTGAAAAGATTTCCCACAATTAATGTTTAAGTGTTATGAAGTAACGGCTGTTTTTTTGTATCTTGAAAACATTTTAAATGCTTTTTTGTACAGATAGTGTAGTACTGTAAACTAAAACCCAACACTTGTCATAAAAGGCTTTCTTTTTAAAACTTTGAATTGCTTAATTAATTTTGCTTTTTTATTCTGATATATTCAAATTAATGTGTGAAATTATACTGTATACTATATACTTGATGTATATTTTAATGTCCTTAATCATACCCAGTGCTTATTTTCATTTTTCACAGCAAAACAGTGACTGAAACTAAAATTGCAAGTGTCTTTCCTAAAGTACTTTGAGTGAAGTGAATGATATCTTTTTTCTAGTGTATGCTTAAATTACCAATAATTCAGAATTTGAAGCAGCTAATATTTACTCACAAAAGACCATAGACCTTATCGGTTTAAAAGAACCAAATATTTATTCAACAATTAAGACAGTGAATTAAACATTTTTAGTTAGTCCCAAAACATTGTAGCATTTGGATGCAACACATTTCCATTGAAGTCTCCCATTTCTTTTTCTTAACCAAGAAATTTGTGGTTTGCTGAAGGACTTAAATCCTTTTACTGTATGGTTTGTTGAATTACTTTGTGTACACAATGACAATAAGAATAAATATCTGTATCATTAACCCAAAACAAAATAAACACACTATGAACTAAATAAAACTTATATACAGTGAAGTTATTTAAAATAAAGAAAATGTTTATTTTTTCTTTTTAATTTGTTCCAGCCACTGCTCTTTAGTGAGACTTTCATTAGAGGGACAGTAAATTTGCCCTCTATATTGGCTGTGTCCTGTTTCAGCTATTCTAAACTGCCCGCATTTTTTGCATGTGTTGTGCAAAACTTTGCGAGTCAATTTTCGAGGTTCTCTACCAGGTTGAGCAGGGGCTGCTCTGGGAGCCAGAGCAGGGGCCAGAGCAGGGGCCAGAGCAGGGGCCAGAGCAGGGGCCAGAGCAGGGGCCAGAGCAGGGGCCACAGGATAAGCATGTGGAGGAGGGGTGGAGAGGTTCCACAAACTCTGTTGCTGTTGGGTAGTGAGGATAACAGATCCCTGTGGTGCCATTGGAGTAATTGCCACTAGCTGAGGCCTTTTGGGTGGGGCAGGGAGAAGCTGCCGCTGTCCTGATGGATTTGTCCCATCAGTGAATTGTAGCTTTCTTTTTAATTTTGACTGCCCCACAGTGTTGGATGGTAGCCTATATGTATGCAGTGGCCCTGAATGTGGTACGCCGTAATGCGGGCGTATATTTGCAGGCAGAAGCGGGTCAGCAGCTACAGAAAACTGGCTGGGAAGGTTTAGCCCTTGAAGTACCACAGCGGTCTCTTGCCTTTTGACCCTTCTGTTATGCCACTGAACCAGGGTGGTGTAGCTAACATCCACTAGCTGCAAATGTGTCTGCCCCATCACAGCTCCATTCGCCAGAACGAGCTGCCTGATCTTTCTATAGTCTTGTAGGATCAAATCCCACCTGGAGACTGTGCCTGCTCCTCTTTTCTTTGGACTACGATGGATATTGCACAGTCGGACAAAGATGGTCTCCACCAAGCGGCAGCAGTCTGGCCATTGGGCAGATGGGGCTGGAGTGGTTAGAGCATGCCTCTTTACACTCTCAACCCCAGGAGTAAATTCTTGCCTCTTCTTGGGGGACCGAAACCTCCCAGTGTTCAATCTTTCTTGATGTCTTGCAGCAAATATCGTTCTCTGTTTATCAAACTCCAGCAGGTTCTGCCACAGAGCAACAATGCAGCTCACCTAAACAGGAAAATAAAACAATTTTACATTAGGACAACAATATGCAAGTGAGGTGAAAGGCGTGTGCATGTCTGCAGCAAGCAACAATGCATGTTACTGACCTCCTGGTTGGTCAGCACCAGTGAGGTTTTGCTCCTTAGCTCCACCAGATACTCAGCCAAGCTGTCAACTTTGTCCAGGCCTGGTACACCGGCCTCATCTAAACCCTGAGAAAACATAAATAATGTTGAAGTTATTTGAAGTTTTATTAAATTTTTCTTCAATTCTACAGCTTACTATGAATGCCCACCTCTGACATAGGCTCAGCAATGTTAGGCTGGGTGGAGGCAGCAGACAGGGTGGAGGCAGCACGCTGGGTGGAGGCAGCACGCTGGGTGGAGGCAGCACGCTGGGTGGAGGCAGCTGACTGAGTGGAGGCAGCAGGCTGGGTGGAGGCAGCAGGCTGGGTGGAGGCAGCAGACAGGGTGGAGGCAGCACGCTGGGTGGAGGCAGCACGCTGGGTGGAGGCAGCACGCTGGGTGGAGGCAGCACGCTGGGTGGAGGCAGCTGACTGAGTGGAGGCAGCAGGCTGGGTGGAGGCAGCAGGCTGGGTGGAGGCAGCAGGCTGGGTGGAGGCAGCAGACTGAGTGGAGGCAGCAGACTGGGTGGAGGCAGCAGGCTGGGTGGAGGCAGCAGACTGAGTGGAGGCAGCAGGCTGGGTGGAGGCAGCAGGCTGGGTGGAGGCAGCAGACTGAGTGGAGGCAGCAGGCTGGGTGGAGGCAGCAGGCTGGGTGGAGGCAGCAGACTGAGTGGAGGCAGCAGGCTGGGTGGAGGCAGCAGGCTGGGTGGAGGCAGCAGACTGAGAGGAGGCAGCAGGCTGGGTGGAGGCAGCAGGCTGGGTGGAGGCAGCAGGCTGGGTGGAGGCAGCAGGCTGAGTGGAGGCAGCAGACTGGGTGGAGGCAGCAGGCTGAGTGGAGGCAGCAGGCTGGGTGGAGGCAGCAGGCTGGGTGGAGGGAGCAGGCTGGGTGGAGGATTCGAGCTGTGATGTAGCTGAGAAAAGGGTCTCATCGTCTAGCTCTGATACTAGAAAGTCCAAAGCTTCTTCGTCCACAAAGCCTTCATCTTCCTCTGCTACATTAGCCTCCACATCTTCCAGCAGAACATCTGTCTCTTCTGAGTCAGGCTGGGGTTTCAGTGGCTTTCCTGTTTGACTTAGAAGGTAGTCAACACCCAGTAGCTCACCTATGGAAAATCAAACATATTGATAGTAAAACATTCCAAAACATGTTACATATTATTGATTTTTTTATACTATAGTTTATCTTAAACTGTTTATCCTTCACATATTTCATTTGTACCTGTGTACTTTGAAGGGGGCATAAATTGTGGGACGTACTCTCGTCCCAGCACCTTCAAGCTGTTCTGATTTATGGACTGAGTCATGTCTCCAGCATATGTCAGAAGAGACGATGGTTTGTTGGTCACTGCTGCAGAACCCCGATCCTGATTCCATCTATTCAGGCCTTCCAGGAGGTAGAGCTGGAAATTCAGTAAGTTTGCACTGGTTCCTGTAAAAAAAGGAAAAAAACAACACATCATATTAATGTCTTTGAAACAATACTGGTTGATCCAGTTTTGCAAAAAATATACAGTAAAGTATTGTAGTCATGTTAGAAAGCGACTTACCTGGAATAAACCTGTTTAAATGACAATGAAATGACTCCAGGGATGTAGAGCCTCGTGAACAGCGATAACGTGTCAACTTGATTCCGCTCTTGTTGACACTGCCCACCTCAGTGTACAACTGAATCCCTGCAACATCCTGAATGCATTTCACATGCCGTTTTTGGACACCCCAGATGTGTTTTATCCTGACTTCATCCAGTAAGGGAACCCCCATCAAATCTCTCCCTTTTGGACCAGTCAGCTCCTCCAGCAGTCGTTCAATAAGGACAGTAGTGATGTCCTCTCCCCGTGTCCTCCTACGACAGAAATTACTCAACTCCTTCTTGGTTATCTGCCTGTCCACCATGGTGTTGGTTATACCTGGCCTCTGTTCCTGCTGGAGCTGCCTTTCTTTCGCTCGTCGAAGAAGGTCAAGGTCCCCTGCATCCCACTCAAAAATGCAGGAGGACAGTGCCCGCATGAAAGCAGGATACAGAGGGTGGGCATCCGTGGTACAACCAACAGCCAGCCTCCGCATAAAGTGCCAAATGTCCAGGCGAATGTAAATATCTGGCCACCCTCCAAACCTGGCCTGCAGCTTGCTGAGGCCTTCACTAACACAGCAGCCACAGTCCACATACAGCACCTTTGGAGGTGCAGCCCCAGCCTGGCGGTACCGCTCCATCAGTCCTGCAGCCATTTTGTCCAGTCCTGGACCCTCCTGGACAGTCAGGACACTATTCAATATTTGGCCCAGCTCATTGCTGACTGACGACACCCACAGAGCCGTTCCTTTGCTGTGGCCAGCCAGCTTTTTGGTGATCTACAATAGAAAGTGTGGAATTAAATCTTGCCGTTTCTCATGTCTACAGAAACCACTGTCGGCTGTGTATTTCATAACATTTTCAATGTACTTAGAACAATAAACTTTTCACAAGTTTAATTGTTTGTGAAACAGAAAAAAAGTTATCCCAAACATTTTTAAAATTATTAGCGTTTTAAATTTAGTAGTGTACAACTTTTTTTCCAAGTAGGATATAATAATCAATATTATTATTGTCAAGTTTTTTGCTCTCTTTAAACCACCTCAGCTTCTGCCCAAACTTGAAAAAGCTTGCTTCCCTCAAAGAAATGCAGGAACCACTCATTTCAGCGACATCTTTTATTCATCTTTTCTTTTTGTCTTTAGATTAGTTCAATTAACAGTGTAAGACCACCATGATTTTGCAGAAGTAGTCACAGAGAGTCACAGAGCAGGTTGAAAACCTACAAACAAATGAAACAAAATCAATTACAGATCACAATGAACTAATGAACTAGTTTTCCAGGTAATGTTAATCTACTTTTAAGTGAACAGTGAATGAACAAACAAACTACATTCCACACACATAAATCCCATTTCATCACCAAGGCTAATTTGGTCTTCTGAATGCAGATTAAATGATATAAACTGTGCATAATGTCCAGTTCCTACCAGTGGTGTCTTTGTGGAAGCTTGAAGCTGAGGCTCTTTGTCTGAAGAGATCATTGTGAGCACAGGTGTGCCAAGTTACCTTATAGACTTCAGATAGGCCTGATTGAAAGGGAGGGGTGCGCTTGATTCTCTGTGATGTGTGTGCCAGTTGGGTGGAGATAGTAAATGCACTCACAAATGTACCATTTGCTGTTTTAACTTGACGATTATCATTACATGGTTACTAACCTTTTTGGTGGAGTCCAGCTTCAGAACTGTCCCCAAGGTGGAGGTGATGCTGGCTTTTATGTGTTCTATGCGTGACAGAATATCTCTGCCATACACTGACAACAACCAGCGATCAGTGGGGATGTCAGCTGGTTCTGGGGGCTCCTGGCACACCACAGGGAAAAGGCTGGGTCTATTTACAAAGTTAGCGCACTCCTCCAGATAGTGCCCCAACCTGTTCAGCCACTCCTCCCCGTGGTTTTCTTTCAGCTGCTTCAGCAGCCGTGCTGAACTGTTGCCCTGTGTCCTGTCTCTCATCAGCCTGATCACTCGTATGTCACAAGCATACCTGGAAGGCAGATTAACAAAGTATTTATTTTGCAGTTACATTTGCATGTAATGTAATATCTTCATTCCTTCAGTTAGCATTTTACTAAATGTTTTACTCACTTTTGGGTGAGGATGAGCCGAAATAGTTTCTGGTGCGGCAAGTCCAGCTGGTCTCGGATGCTCTGGGATGTTGATAGATACGTGAGATTACACCCGCTGCACCTGAGTGTCTCCGTCACAAGGAGGTAATACCTATCAATATCCAGGACTTTCCGAGCCCTCTTGTGGATGCCAGCACCTGTAAGATGATTCCCACAAGTTTTGCAGAACACCCTGACCTTCCACTGATGGTAGGGCATCCATACGAGGAGCCGATGTGAAAAAAACCTCTCAGGTGTTGGCACCTGATGGTAAATGAGGGCCGGCGCAGGAGGCTCGTACCACAGCTTTAAATCTGGGCGCAGTTTGCCAGATTTAAAGAGGGTATTTGAGATCCATCTTTGATCCTGCACAGGGATGGTTTTCCTCATCTCACTCGGCAACCAGAAAGAAGCTGCATTATCACCTGCAGCTGGTTGTAACAGAGACGTTGAAGGCTGTTCCTAAAAACAACAGAACATAAATATGTTTGAAAACAGATATCTTAGAACTGCTTCACTTTAATGAATATACAATGCTGTACTCACAGATGCAACTGTCTTGCCGGAGTGTGTCTGGGAGGATGGAGCAACACTAGGGCTCCTCACAGAGGGTGGAGAAGGACTTGGGCTCCTCACGGAGGATGGAAAGGGACTTGGGCTCCTCACGGAGGATGGAGAGGGACTTGGGCTCCTCACAGAGAATGGAGAAGGACTTGGGCTCCTCACGGAGGATGGAAAGGGACTTGGGCTCCTCACGGAGGATGGAGAGGGACTTGGGCTCCTCACAGAGGATGGAGAGGGACTTGGGCTCCTCACAGAGGATGGAGAGGGACTTGGGCTCCTCACAGAGGATGGAGAGGGACTCGGTGTCTTCCGGGCCACCAAGTTTGGCTTCACTGAATCCGAAAGAGAACCCCCAAAATAGGACTTAGTGAACTGAAACGAGAAATGTACAATCATGTGAAGTATATACTTTATAAATCACTACATCAAAATAAGCACAAGAAAATGTTTTGTTCAAAAACTATTATAGTTTGTTGCCAAGACAGAATCAATAATATAAAGTATTGAGCAAACAAACAAGAACATTTACCCTTGACAAAGATGGAGGGGACCTCAGGAAACAGCGGGTGGCTGTTGCTGTATCTCCAGAATTAGATTGTGAACCCACAGACTGTGGGGTCAAAGAAGGAGGTGCAGAAGGAGGCTGCAGTGCAGGCTACCAAAACAAAGATATTTTAAGTATAAAAGTCACCATTCACCAGAATTGCAAGAGACAAGACATAGCTTCAAATTTGACTAAGAAGTGATTGTTATTAGATATTATTTTAAACCAGCTTACTTTAACAGTGTGAAAGCCACAGTCACAAGTGACAGACGCTCCAAAAAGGGTGGTCTGTCCCCGAACTTGCATGGGGCATTTTTCTATCTGAAACAGTGTAACATAATCTTATTAATGACAGCTACTCAAGTCTGTCCTTTTTTATAAACATATCTACACACACAAGTGAATGAAACAGTGACTTCACTTTACCTTCTGATAGATATCATGCCATTTCTTCTGCCTTGGGGCTGGTCTATTCCCTGCATTGGAAGGCCAAACCCCAGTGCTGGCAAATGCCTTAAGCCTTGCCATCCACTCCCCATCCCCCATACCTTTGTGGCTCTTTGGCTTGGTGCTCATCTGAAGATAACATTGGGAATTAGCAGAATCAAATTCCATAAACTAATGATGCACTTTGTGCACAACTAACAATGGGTATGACATAAAAGCATTTAAAAGTAAAATCAAAGCCATAGTTTTCTGTGCTAATTATGATGAGGTAAAAAAAAAAAAAACTATAAACCTCGATCGATCGATCGATCGATCGAGGTTGGTCTATATATAGGTTGATATCTATGTATGCATTTACATTTTAACTTAAAATGTTACTACTATATTATAAAATAAAATGTGTCCTTACTCTTGCACTCAGAACATGACATCATTATGTCGCCCTTTTATTTAACCCACAATATATTATTTTAGCTGATGTACAATTATAAATACGAAATCTGTTTGAACGACAACAGACAATAAACAATATTAATGGGTACTCACAGCAAGATCGTTTAGGTCGAGAGATCAATGATGTGATGACGAATCCTTCTTCAACGAAGCTAGGCTACTGACATCTGACTTTCAGAATCTTCCAACGGTTTTTATTTTTAAAAATAAAATTCGAAATTTGTTTTGTTTGTGGGGGGCGTGAGGGCGTCTGAGGGAGGGAGGGGCCACGGTGATTGGCAATGTTCCATTGTGAGCGCGGACATTGATAGGTTCGCATGTCGCCACGGTGATTGGCCGATTTCCATTGTGAGCGCGGACATTGATAGGTTCGCATGTCGCCACGGTGATTGGCCGATTTCCATTGTGAGCGCGGACATTGATAGGTTCGCATGTCGCCACGGTGATTGGCCGATTTCCATTGTGAGCGCGGACATTGATAGGCTCGGTCCATTATGAGGCGGTACGACATTGGCTAAACCGTTCAATGTGAGAATGGAGAGGGGCAAGCGCCATTGGAGGAGAAACACCGACTAATGTGAGCGAAGTAGAGCTATACAGTCAGCTATACAGTCAGCTATATATATATATATATATATATATATATATATATATATATATATATATATATATATATATATATATATACATATATATATATATATATATATATATATGACAAATGTGTGTGCAAAAAATAATAGAGAAATAAAGGAAAAAGGAAGATAATGTAAAAATCATTGATTAAATAATATAACGCATTGTACTACATATTTCTATCCACTGTTTAGTTGTCCTATTGGAGTCTTCAATGTAATATGAAACCAAAGAAATGAGGAAATGGATCCCAAACCTTCAATCATTACTAGATTTTACTTTGCTAGCTTTGTTCTATGAAGATTATGTTGAGTTCAAGTTATTTTGAGCCCCAAGCAAACAATCCATTTTAGTGTCTGTGGGATATTTGAACATGAGATTTGATTAAATTAGAACTACACAGATTAGAAGGAACATAGCTTTATTCTGCTTCATTAGAACCTGATCACATGAACCATAATCAAACATATTTAATTACTTCAAATCAGTAATATACAGATTGTTCTTGCATGTCAATAAGACAGATTTTATTTTAAATGTATGTGCCATCACTGTTTTTGGCACATAATTTCCATGCTGAAAGGTGCAGCTCTCTGGACATCCTGAAGTTGTGAACCCACTGGGAGTCTGTGAAGCTGGACAGAGACGGAGGCCACAAAATGGTCTGATGTGCCAGTTTACCAACATCTGAAAACATACACAATATGAATATTAATTCATGTGCAATGTGTACATACTGTAACAAAAACAAAAAAACAATACTGTGGCTGAAATTAGTGCCTATGTTTGGTGTATTACAAGTACAGTCATAGTTAATAAATTAGAATGAGTTCCTAAGAGAACCTTTGAAAATAATGTTAAGCATGTATTTAAACTTTTTTCTCTGCTGGTATATTCTAATCTTACATGCTTTGTTGTCATTAGCTGTAACTAATGACTATAATTTTGTGTATAATTATAACTTATAATAAGTCATAATTATAAATAAAAACTTTGAAACATCCCTCTGTGTAATTAATCTGTAGCTGGTTTGTGAACTTAGTTACTGAAACACATTAACTTTTCATTAATATTACAACTGATTAAATATGAGTGTAGTGGTAAAACAAACATCAACGTTAGCTTACCATCCAACGTCCAGGCAACCGGAGGACTCCCTACCCTTCAATCAGAAGCCAACTTCAGCGGCCACTTCGTCCACACTATGAAAACCCTGATGGTGAACCTCTGAGTCCATGAGAGCTGCAAACTGAAACATACGTTTTGCAGGAGAGTTTCACGAGAAAAATAAAAAATTCAGGAGCTATAACACTATTATAAAGTTTCTGACACAAAACACAATATATATTTATGCTTTTATTTTTTATTATGTCAGTTTTGGTCCTTCATACATCCATTTTATTATGTTTTATATAACACGTGAAGGTATTTGTTCTCAACCTTTGGTTCTTTGTATTTCTCAATTTATTCAGTGTTGCAAAATTAATAAAAATCATATGTACATATCATTTTATTTACATTTTTACATTTCCATAAATATGTAAGATGGGGTGTTTTCATTTTTTTAATGAAAAATTTGGTATTATTGTTAGAATAGCCTACACTGCTTAGAGCAGAGCTGTCTAAGTCCAGGCCTCTCTAGAGCTACTTCCCTGGAAACATTTAGATGTGTCTTTGCAACACACCTGAATCAAAGTAATGGCACATTGTCAGCCTCTGTAGAACTGAATGAGCTGCTGATGAGGGAATGTGGTTCAGAGACATTGGAGAAGGGATGAGACTGATTGGACCCAACCTTCTTTCTTAGAGAGTAAGAGTTTGTTTGTTTTTTTTACACTGAATTTCATTTGTGTTTCGTTTTCTCCTAAACAGACAGCTGAGCTGAAGTCTAAGCTGCAGCAGTGTTCTGTGAACATGTCCACTCAGATGACTGGCATTGGCTGCTACGTGTCCTGTGTCAATGACAAGTTGGTAACTCCTGTGAAATATGTGACTGCTGATGAGTATCATGGCAGGAGGCTAGATGCTGTGAGTGAAAATTAATTTCCTTGTTGAGGGACACTGTTTTGTTGTTTTGTTTTTTTACATCATGAACACATTTTGGTATGATAAGTTACCATGGGCCTCAACAGGCTGTGACTGTGAAGGAGCTGCAGAGATCCACAGATCCACAGATCACTGCTGTGAGTGCAGGTCTGGGAGAATGGCAACAAGCCGTAAATAGTCCAGCTGTGACAGGGACAGCAAACACACTCCTACTATTGTTGACCCACAGGCAAAAAGTGAAAAACTGCATATTGCTCTGACGCATTCCTACCACAAAGCATGACTGTGGTAGCATCATGCTCTGGGGGAGGACATTTTTCAGCAGGGACAGAGAAGCAGGTCAGATAGAATGATAGGAGGATGGCTGGAGCTACAGGAGAATCCTGGGAGGAAACCAGTTAGAAACTGGAGGAAGTTGACCTTCCAGCAGGAGAACCAGCAGAACATCCAGTCAGAAATATCAAAACACAGTGTATGAACCCGTATGAGAACGGACCAGTCAAAGTAACAAATGAAATCCAATACCAGCTGTGTTTCCATTGACCTCATAATTGTGCAAATTGTAATTACAAAAGAATTTGTTTAATGAAAACACGCCAATTTCCTGAAAACACTTTTTTTCCCAATCAAGTCTTTGTACTAGGATGAGGTGGTTTTTGGTTGGTTCGACTTTAGTGAATTTCACAAGACCACTATGGAATTAAATTCTTTTGCATCAACATGAGTCATGTGATCAACAACCAGAAAGGATGAAGAAGATGACATTAAGTTGTAGGAGGATCATGTCATGGCATGTTTTTTAATTACTTTTGCATGGACAAGAGTATTCACATGTAATTTGAATTGTGTTTCTTCTTTAATAAAATCTCTGCAATTGTAAAATTGTGGGTGGGGGAGGGGGGTTTCCAACATTATCGACATATCAACATAGAAGCTAAATTTTCATTACGAAACTGAGAATGTGTGGCGAGACCTGGGAACTGATGTTCAAAGACGCTTTTCAGCCAGTCTGACTTATTATGTTAGTCAACCATATCCCAAACCACCTGTAGGTGGACCTGCAGCAAAATGTGTGTCTATATGTGCAGAGTCCTCACTCCTTACTCTGACCCCTGTGAGGTCCACAGGACTTGAATGAGTGAGTTTGGTGTGGAAGAAGTGCTGTGCAAAACCCTGACCTTAAGCTTAAAGACTTAAGGTCTGGGATGGAGTCAGACTGCTGCTCCCAACACCAGTGTCTGACCCTAAAAAGCACCCCTGGAAATATACTCAAATATTCCCATGAACACTTTGAACCCTGACAGAAAGACTTAAAGCTGCCACCCCCTCCTAAATGCATTCTATTGAAATGGGATCTTGTTAAATTTTAGAAAAGTCTAAAGGTGTGTGAATGTATATATATTCTTTATTTCCCAGGTTATCTGCCTGCAGTCCTATGTTCGGCGATGGCTAGCCCAGGAGGAAGTGGAGCAGCTGAGGAGAGAGCGAGCTCGCCGCCTCGCCTGGTTTGACCTTCAGGAAAGAAAGTGCAAAGAGGAGAAAGAGGCGCAGCTGAGAGAGCGCCGCAGGCGCTGGATGAACCCACAGACCAGAGAGGACTTCAATTTGCTCTACCATGCCCTGGAGAGTAGGCCTGAGACCCAGGGCTGAGGGTGTAAGAAACATCTATGTCTGGATGTCTGGATATGTATAATCTCTTCCTGTCTGCTTTTTGCTTGTCAGAGTGGAGGAATGAGGAGGAGGAGCAGATAAACTGCAGCCTGCGTGGTGCTGAGAGGAAAGCAGCTCTGTGCGCGTTGCTGGAGCAGGAGATGGAGTTCATCGCTGCCATTGGCCGCCATCAAATCAACGTAGAAGCTATCAATCAAGATAAAATCATCAGGAACTTCCTCAATAAGGTCAGAGGTCACTTTTTTGCTCAAAAGGCTCACTGAAAACCTGGTACTTTAAAACACCTTTAACGTCAAGATTGACATTGCTAGACACACCAGCTAAAGGCTAACATTCACCTATTCACACTCACAAACACACACATTTAACACCAATATGCATATTGGCAGGTAACCTTTGGGTTGAATGCCTTGCCCAGTGGCACATCAACATATGGCAGAAGGAAACTAGATTAACTTTAATGAACTTTAAACTATTCAGATCTATTTGTGCAGCTTCAGTGGAAACAGCTCATGAGACCTTCCAGACAAATAAGTTTCCTTGGTGACTATAACTAACCTGCTTCAGCCTTGTAGCCAACCTGAAGATCTAAATATTTAAAGGTCTGTTTTGGATTTTATGTTAACAAGCAGGCATAGCAAGGTAAATGAGGTAAAGGAGCGCATCTTTAATCACCCACAGACTCAATCCAGGTGTGTGGCAGAAGGGAAACACCTAAAACATGGCAGGAGGGCGTGAGGACACTGCTTTAAACAGACTTGAGTCCTTACGTGCAGATTCATAAGAATTCCATAATTGTTAAGTTCATTAACTCCTTCAGACCCCTCGTCCACCAGAATCGACATGCTATTTTTCTGGGATTAAACCAAGAAAAGAAAATTAAGGAATTTGTTATTTGCATGATGGATCTTACAGATTGGTTTCCTATTAAACAAAAACAATAAAGTTTAGACTCTTAACTTGATACTAGTGAGTTTCAGGCATCAGACAAGATGAGCATGGGTATGAAACAAGACGGGGAGTCAGAGGCGCGGTAAAGGAGGGGAAACTGATGACAATTCTAGGGGCCCATGACCAACAGGGGCCCTCTACAATTTATTTATTTTTTGTTCATAGAAATAAAAAAAGGGGGCCCTGTCAATTACAAAATTAATCATATTATATTTTCAAAGATTGTTTTTAGCAGTAAAAATTTAATGTTCTCACTCCGAGATCATAAAACACACGTCTATATTTGCCCGGAGAGTGGAAGACACGAACGATTGTGGGAGTTACTATGCTGCTAAGAAAAGTTATAAAATCAGGTTTTCAAAAAAGAGAGAGAGAGAGAGAGAGAAAAAGAAAAAGGCAAGAGTGTTAATTTATAACCCAGTTTTTCTCTGAGAGGTGGATAGACTGTGCGAGATTATCAACCATATAGCATAATTAGCTTAGCTACAAACTACTGTTTGCCTCCTTTTCACTAGCATTTAATGAATTAAGGAAAAAAATTACCAACATATTCATATATTTAACTTGTCCCTTGTACCTTTTACCACTTAACAGATGAGTCAGTCAGCAGCAGTTATAACACACGTCCCTCCTGACCCGTCCTCTCCTGAGTGAAATTAAAGCTGCAGTATGTAACTTATATAAATATTTTTTCCACATATTTGTTAAAACTGTCATTATGTTGTAACATTATGGTATGAGAGGTAATCTGTGAAAAATCTATTTCCTCTGCCTTCTCTCAGTGCTAGAAACAACCAGTCAGTGGCAGGAGAGTTTTAATGCTGTCAATCACAATCTCATGTGGCTCATCCTTCCTCCCCCTCAATTTGTGCCGTGCTACAGCTAGCATAGCACAGAGCTGTGCAGATTCAAACTGTGAATGCTCAGTTTAGTTAGCATGGCTACCAATGACGGCAGATAAACGGTTTCTTGTAATGATAAGTTGTTTCTCCACCATTAGCACGTTTAGCAGTGAGTGAATGAGGCTAATTGACAGTGCAAAGAGCGTCCTACTAGTTCTGATTGGTTGTTTTGGTCAGAACGGTGCATTACTTTAACCAGTAATAGTAATTCAGGAAGGAGATGGAGGAGATTGATTGTTTTCACAGATTATCTGTCTCATAACAAACTGCTACATTATGACAGCTTTAACAAATATGGAGAAAACACATTTTTATTAGTTATGTACTGCAGATGAATAAAATGCAACTACATAGCATTTTGAGAAGTCTGGATTGCTTCATGTGTATTTTGCACGTTGCTTTTGACTGATGCTCATGGAGAGACATTTCATTAATCTAATAGAAAAGAATGTAAGCAACCTACTTGCATACTGGATGTGGACTGTTGGATGTTAAATTCATGAGCAGTAAATATTGTGCTAGTATCAGTATTGGACCACAGAAAGCAAGGCAGATGCAAGCCTTTAAAATTGTGACGCTTTTTATGGGTCAAATAGACTCAAAAAAAATTGTAGCAGCAGCTGCGCAGGGGGGCCCAAACAAATTTTTTGTCAGGGGGCCCAAGATTCCTGTCGGCACCCCTGCGGGGATGAGTAAGCATCTGTTTTACATCAAAAATATAATTGTTCATAGCAGCCTAAAAATTACTCAGTATAATTTTAAGCATTTCCAGTCATAGTATTTGAAGGTATTTTGACATTTTTATTTCTGTCATGAAGTAGTAGGATTTTTTAAAAGTTGAATGTCCATCCCAATGGACATCAGGAGTTTGTGTATGTTGTACAACACTTAATTATTCAGTGTTACCATACAAAGAAAGAAGCATTTATGAGCATATTATAGCCATTTTGTGGTTTTTTAATTATTTTGTTGTTTTATTTTTTCAATGATGGTGTATAAACTCCCAGACTTTCTTGAACTGATTGTACATCGAGAGATATCTGATCTTGAATGCTTGGATATATGAAATAAGCCATGTGAGAACGGGAATTAGATGGTAAATTGAAAAATAAAGCAGTCCTAGTTTTTCAGTGTCTCATCCAGAGGTGTTCAATGGGTGGTGTTGTCTTGCTAGATGAAATTGTCAGTCTGTACCACTCAAAAATCTGTGAAAAAAAGTCAGTGTCCACCAGATGCAAAAGCCATATAGTACACAGGAAAAACACACTCCTACTATTCACATGTAAAATCCAGCTGTGCTTTGTGCCACACTGAAACTGGTTCAAGGGTGTTCGTCAAAAATGAGAGATTACATGAAAATACCCAGCAAGCTGATGCTTTGTCAACGGTTTGGTAACTGTGTAATCCAGAGGTTCCCAAACTGTGGGGTGCGCCCCCTAGGGGGGTCGCCGTGCCATTGCAGGGGCGGGGCGTGGGAAGCCATCTGGATGAAAAAAACCCCAAAACAAAACATGAACGCTGTATGCGTTGGGTTTTTACCTTAGAATGGCCAACTCTCTGTTATTCCTCTGTCAATTTGATATAGTAGGGGCTTCCACACTTCCCATATCTGTGTCCTCTGTCACTTTTATCAGCAGTTTAAACTGTTTAATCCGTTGTTAACGTGTCGTAACCTGTTTTTCCGAGTCGCCTTTAAACGCAACATGAGCACTACGACACTCGCGCTGGGTTTCCACCTGTGGGCAGTGAAGGAGACCTGCTGCTGGGAGGAGCTACAGGTGTGTTAGAATCACGGCAGCAAACCAGCAAAACACAAAGAACTTTTCAATTTTTCCCCCAAACTAACAGACTGATGAGTAAAGCTGTCTGTGTTCAGCTACGATTTATTTTGTCCCCCAAAAAGTTGATTCCCCCCCCTTGTTCGTCTGGAGCCGGGGCTGAGTATAACAGGGAGTCTCTAAGAATCCACCTCCCACCCACTTCGCTCACACACATTGTTCAACCAGACAGCTATTTGTAAGCCTTAGGGGGGCCCAGAAATAGTTTGGAAACCACTGTATTAAAGGAATAAAAATCAGCTGAGTAAAATTTTTTTGGTCCACTAGAAAATACTAAAGGGAAACCGGTCGTGATGCGTCTTCTGTGTCGAGGTTTCGGAGCATGTGTCGAGTAATCCAGGAGAATTTTTGTGAAGCGCATATTGAGGCTTGTGGTAATGGAGCAGGTTGTGGCATTTAAAGCCTCACAAGCGGGGTGTACTTTGTGACTGATTCAGGAACTGGTTTGTCAGTTTGCTTGCAGATCGAAATAAATGCCAGAACGTTGCTGTTTCACCCATCACATTTTCTTTGTTTTAGGATTTTATTGCATGTTCGTTCGCAGTTCATTGGAGCATCTTTTTTTTCTGATTGACCCAATTTTCCCTTGTCTGGCAGTGTTATATCTCCAAATAGTTTCACACAGTAATAAACCTTCGCCTATGTCAAAAAACCAACGCAGTGAGTCCTGTGTGTCATGAAATGCTTGTTGGTGGTGGTGAGAATGAGACCTGGTGGAACCAGGTTGTAGTGAAATTGATGGTTTTAATGAAGATAAACACAAAATCCAGGCACCACAGGTGAGCAGTGAGGGTAGGAGCTCAGACACTGAGGCAGGTTAGACTAGACACACCTTACAAAACAAGGATCCGACAGGGAGCAGGGGACACAGGTGAAATTAAATCCACAAGGAGATAATCAGGGGGAAAAAAGGAACAGCTGGAGACAGTCAAAGGGAAGACACAACAACACAGACTCAATAATCTAGAAACACACAAAAACCAAATCCTTATAGTGCCCTCTAATTTCTAGTGTTTTAAAAGGATAAGTATCCAAATGAATTTTAATAATTCATTATTGTTGAGCTCTGTAGAAAGGCAGAGCTCAATAATCATTTAAGGAGGAATCACCAGGTTTTCCAGTGGAATCAGGTCAGCTGAGCTCAGCCAAGTCATTTTAGGATGCAAAGATGATACAGCACACATCCTGTGGAAAATTGGGAGATGACAAAATATTTGATCCCAACTTTTATAAACCTGCTGATGCGTTTCTTGCTTAATCTGCTTTTCTGTAGCAGACAGAATCATTTCAAAACAGAAAACTACCTAAACCCAAGCACACTTAAAGATTTTATTTTTAAGTAATAAATAATGTAATTTTGTTCTATAATGATATAGCTTGATTAATCATAACTCTCTCCCCCATTTGTTTCCAGTTTTCTTTTTGAACCAGCCATTGTTTCATATAAACCGATTAAGATTATAAGAATTTATGTATCAGAATCACAAATCATTGACTTGTTTATTCAATATTCAACAACAATGTATCATGTTGTTTTGACGTTGCCTGTTTTGTATTGTCCACTTGATGTCACAGTAGAGCAAATGAAGCATCAGCTCATGAGTCAAACATTTGGATGGGATGCCTCGATACTTCATGAAGTTTCATCTCGCCAGCTTGCAGCAAACCACATAGACACAAAAACTTCAGCTAAATCCCTCAGTGAAACACAATTACTGATAAAAACAGAGCATCCAGACAGTATTTCACTTTTTCCACAATTTGTTTTATTCCAGCCTTTTTCCAAATATTTCCTCAAAATTCTACACAAAAATACCCAATGTTGAGTATGTTTTTTTTAGTTCTTTGCAAATTAAATAAAAACAGAAAACCCAGAAATCACATTTACACAAGTATTAACTGCCTTAGCTCAAAGTGGACATATACTTTTAAATCCTTAATTTTCACATGTAAATAATCCTCTTATGGTCTATATAAATCTGAGAGTCCTTAAGGTGCATTTGGGTTAACTCCAGATTGGTGTGTGACCTTTGACCTGCTTTGTCAACTGTGGGACCAAAAGTGCTTGCCTTTCCAAATCAAGTTGAATTGACCACAGCTGGAGAAACAGGATCGTCAGTGGAAGCAGCTCAGTGTAGAGCTTCATTAACAACATATTAAGCAAAGACTGTAAATACTTTTGTAAATGTGATTTTGAATTTTTCTATTTGTAATAAAGTAGCAAAACATAAAAAAAATCCACATTGTCATAATTAAGGTATGTGTGTATAGAATTTTGAGGAAAGATTAATTTGATACATTTTTGAATAAGGCTGTAAAGTAACAAATTAAAAAAGTGAATACTTTCTGGATGAACTGAGATAAACATATCCTGGTCCTCAGATGCCATCCCCATGCTCAGCTCTGTTCCTCAAGACAATAAGTGAACTTCCTTACAAAGGAATGGCATCATTTAAGGAGGAATCACCAGGCTTTCCAGTGGAATAAGAACAATTGCCAAGAAACATTAGTACAGCAAAGCCATAATAAAACATACATTTTCTCCCTTTTTGTGGCAAGTTTCAGGTTTAGTACACCAGATTTCAGAAATGAGGAATGGGTAGACATGCCATAAAAAAGCAAGTGGAACCTTCAACCTTGTGGCAGTATGTATAGTTTTGCCATCAGCAGAAATCCTAACAGCTTTGTGTACCCGGTCCAGGCAGCTGCTGCCCATCAGTGGCGATCAGCCACAGGTCGTCTGTTTGAGATGGACTCTGTGCCTGACGTCAGAGCCAGGGCGCTGAAGGAGATCTATGACGACATCAGCAAGTTCCCTGTGGACCAGCAGGAGAGACGGCACTTCCTAGAGAAGCTGAGAAACACTGTTATGGTAATATTCTTGAGATCACTGCAGGTGTCTGCTGTCTGTGCTTCACAGAGATGCTGACACCACTGAGTTTCCTTATTGGACAGGAGCACGAGTGTCAGCTGGTGTGGGACATCATTGATCTGATTGACAGGGAAATGGACTTGATGGGTCGAGATGTTAAGGAGCATAATCTGGAGGGCCTGAGGAAGAGGATCTGCACTCTTTTCCTTCAGTACATCAGAACACCAGCGTTTAACCCCAAAGTGATCAAACTGCTGAAGGTAAAACCATATGATGTTCATGGTGCTCTTTATGTAAAGCCAGAGGGTTTACTGTGATGGCATGTTCAGTCATAGATCAAAGCTGTCTGTCTTCAAGATCTCTAGATCAGTGTTTTATCCTTCTTAATCCTTTCTAAGACCTTTCAGCCTACTTCATGTTGTCAAGTGATTTCTTGATGACATTATGTACACATATACAGGTCCTTCTCAAAAAATTAGCATATTGTGATAACGTTCATTATTTTCCATAATGTAATGATAAAAATTAAACTCATATATTTTAGATTCATGAGCTGTTTGCCAAAATCATCAGTATTAAAACAATAAAAGACCTGAAATATTTCAGTTAGTGTGCAATGAATCTAAAATATATGACAGTTTAATTTTTATCATTACATTATGGAAAATAATGAACTTTATCACAATATGCTAATTTTTTGAGAAGGACCTGTGTATATATATATATATATATATATATATATATATTAATTGAAAAATGTTCTCCGTATTTACTCCACTTTTGATACTGTAAGTATTAGTCTTTATATTGATATTGAAAAGACTTTGAAAGCAAAGCACATTTGATTTTTATTTAACTTTATGAAGCTGGGTGTTTATTTTTTATAGCCATGCAGAAGTAAAAATTTGGCACCACTGGATGGAATCATTGAAAATGGAAACAAATGATTAAAAACAGCAATTTATGCAAAGTAAATCTATTCTTAATACATGAACTACATTAATAACCATCTGAAGTTAACTTACATCAAAATGTCCTTGGACATGTTGACTTTAGAGATGTGTGTGAACAGGATCTCAGCGTAACATAGAGTCTGTTCTAGGTTCACAAGAAACCATCTGAGCTGCAGCACGACATGTTCTTCTGCCACGGGTGCCAGCGCTACCTTTGGTCTGCCGACTTTGGTTCAAGTACCACTGGCTGCCGGAGTCGTCGCTGCCGAAACTGTACCAGCCTAGACAATGTCGCAAGACCTCGAGATGACAACTCTGTGTACCAAAACATCCTGAGGAGGTTGAGAACTGATGAGCACCGCCTCAATCCAGAAACTTCCATCCCCTTCTTGCTGCAGGTAAATGCTACTCTCTCTGCATGTGAGCAACTCTCGTTTATGTGAAACCCTGTCAAACTCAGTGACATACATTAAGATTTCTTTAAGAGAACACATGCACCTCATGTTTTACAGGTGTCTGGAGGTATGGATTTATCTGAAGACATTTAAAAGGCGAAACAAACATAACTTTCTCATTGGTTTAGTTGAAAAAGGAGTGCATGTTTACAAACAACATGTTATTTACTGATGTTTTCTTAATTTGAAAGAAATTATTTTTTACAAGTAATCAAAACAACTAAAAGAGATTTATCTAAACACACAAATACCGAAATTCAATCTTGAAATTACAGGGAAACCACCAAAATAAATCTAAATTAGACCTCAAACAGGCCAACATACCTACATGCTGACCTTTGCTTTTGTCCAGGTGGACGACATTCGCTACCTGATAGAGAAGGTTTGGTCTTCCTGCTCAGCTCTGAATGGCAGCAGAGACATCTACAACCTGGTGTTTGCTCGCTGGGATGTCCAGGAGGACTGGAGCCCCTGGAACTGTATACTGTTGTCCAAAGAGGAGATTTCAGCTCACACACAAGTGGAACACATCCATAAGGTTTGGTCAAGTGGCTGGCTGTGACTGAGGTTCAGCAAAGTGGGAACACAGGTTTTACTGAATGTATTTTCCCTGGGCTGGCTACATCCAGTTGTCTGACTGAATCTTTCTAATCTGTGTTTCCAGGCATATGAAACTACATTCATCCAATGGGTTGAACAGAAACACTCAATGGCACGTCAACACTTCAGCAAGAACCCAGTTATAGCAAAGAACCTGGGCCTTTAGTCAGGTGCTGCTGCACAACCAGTTTGTCTTCTTGGCCTGTTGGTCACTAATGAGAATCCTGACCACAGCTCAGTAACCCCAGGACATTAACAAATCCTGTGTCCTTTTATTATACTACTCTCACTGCTTCTTTCAGACATGTTTGCCTTATGGGTGAAATAAACAAAACACTTCATGATTTTTATTGTGTTTCTGATTCAACTGACTTCTAAATCAGACTCAATGTGAAGAGATGAGACTGATAACAGGAGCTGAAGCTAAGCTATAAGACTTCTGGGGTTTGTTTTAGCTGCACTGAAGTGACAGCAGTACTTCACAACAGGGCACAGATATGGAAAATGTGGGGGCCCCTGTTGCATCATATCGAGATGGGAATAATAGAAAGTTGGGCACTTTGAGGTAAATAAAGTGTTCAAAAGACCCTTATATATATAGTTTAAGTTTGGTATTGAGTATTACTCTTTGTATTATGTGTTTTCTGTTCAGCGTTACTTTTGTCCCTTAAGGCATACCGTAGTTAGGGCAGTGATGACGTCAACACCTTGCCGTAGCCAACGTTGCTGGTGTCTGGTGGGGAAGTTTGGGGAACCGAGCCGCTGTGCTAACACGTGGGAAAGACCACAAGATATGTGTTCTCCTTAAGAGTGTGCGTCATTGATGAGTAAGTTGCAATATTTGAGTGTTTACTGCAGCTAAATGAGTGATTTGAAGTTTATTTGTTTACTATTATTTCACCGGTTGCTAAGTCCGAGCTATATGCTACGTGTGTATTGTAGAGCATTGTGTTGAACATACATATCTATTCTCAGTGGAGCAGAGACATGGTTATTAGTTAACTGTGGAGTTAACTTGTACGGAAGCGCATTGCTATCACGCAGGAAAAAAAAAATTTCGAGCGCTATCACGTTATAACGTGATACGTATCTCGTTAAAACGTGATAGTATCTCGTTAAAACGTGATAGTATCTCGTTAAAACGTGATACGTATGTCGTTAAAACGTGATACGTATGTCGTTAAAACGTGATAGTTATCTCGTTAAAACGTGATACGTATGTCGTTAAAACGTGATAGTTATCTCGTTAAAACGTGATACGTATCTCGTTAAAACGTGATACGTATCTCGTTAAAACATGATAATTTTAGGTCCAGGAAGTGGCGGTATTATGCTAGGCTAGTACAGTGGCTAACATGAATTGGTCAGGTTTCCTTTCATGTTTGGTCTACAACATGTAGAGATATGGATGCTGCTTTGCACTGTGGTTAAAACCATTAATAGCATGCGTACTCTGAGCAGGATCCTAAACAGAACGGGACTGCACAGAAGGAAACGTCAGTCCGGTCCTCTAGCTGTAGCGGCGTTCCTGACTGGATCGAAGCTCAAGTTGGCTTCCGATTGTAGCTTCTGATTTGGGAAATGGCTAAAGGGAGATTATAACGGAGGCTCAGACGTATTTGCTGAACAGTTTCTGTTCAGATTTGTTTTAACAGTACACTTGCTGAACTACGGCTGTTCGTAACCAAGCAACCGAAATCAACAGAAGGCTCGATAGTGGCAAAAGACAAAACTAGATCCTGTTAAGCATTCTTCAAAATAAAAGACTTCCTCTCTCCAAAATAAATCATAAATCAGCAAAAGCTGAATGGCCTCCTTTAAGCGTCCTGAGAAACAATCACCTAATGATCCTGATTCATAAATCTCTACTCGGCTTGGCTCCAGCATACTTAAACTTTCTTTTACATAGATCTGTTAATTCCCATTCTTTACGTTTTAACAATATTTTTCTTTTGCATGTTCCACGTTTCCGAACTGAAAAAGGGAAGCAAGCTTTTAGTGTGATGGCTCCTACAGCCTGGAATCAGCTCCACTGTGAAATAAAGATGTCAAAGCTGGTTTCACTGGACTTATTTCGAGCGATTCTTAAAAACAGACGAGATTCTATTAAACAGTGTCACTGTTTTTAAATTCTTTTCTACTGTTTTACACTTCTGCATATGCATTAATTAATTTTATTTTGTAACCAGGTTGCTGTGTGTTGCAGACTTCTACCCAGGTCCCTCTTGAAAATAAGATAAGATGTGTATCTCAACGGGGTTTACCTGATAAAATAAAAAAATAAAATAATAATATTTGTCAAATATTTGTCAACAATTTTTAATATTTGTCGACAAACAAGGAGCAAAGAAGAGACACATCTCCTTTACCATATAGGTGACTTAAAATAATGTTTTCTAATGGAGACAAAGAGGGTAGATAAAGATTATTGTGTTGCTTTGATAAAATAAAACTCTGAACTTGAAGATAGTTATAGAAATATTTTGTAGGAATATCATGTTTGTTTTTAATTTCTTCAAGTTACATAAATACCTTCCCTGAAAAAAGATCAGACACTTTAGTTATATTCTTAGCAGTTTAAATCCTGCTCTACATGGATGAACATTACATCGGATAGTTGTTGCATTTCTCCCAAATAATCAAGTGTTTTTTGCCAGATCATCATTGTATTTTTCAGAAATGGGTATTTTGTTTGCTTAATTAATGCCTGATGAGTTCATGTACTCAATAGAGATCCAGTGGGACACAATAGTAACCCATGCTGGGGGCTGTTTGGCAGTAAAGTAAAACATTGCTGCCCTGATCTGGGTTGAAATAATATAATAGGTTTGATAATTGTTAACACCCTCTGTCATATGGCTGATATAAGACAGACAGTTTCATTATCGGGCGTTTACCATTTAAGTGAAGTTGGAAAAAGTTATATTTAGTTCCTTAAAGAAGAAGGGGAGTTAGGAAATTGAAACTGATTGGAAAACATATAAGAATTTTGGCAATATTGTAATTTTTATAATATTGATGTGACCAATTAAGGAGATGAGTAGCATCTTTAACTATTAAACTTTTAAAGCTAACATACTTAGACACTTCCGACCTGGAATAGATTATTCATCTCTGATGCTACGTTGCATCACTATAAATCGGAATCTGAAAAGTTGTGGGCATTATTATCCCAGCTGATGGATCCTTGTAAGCCACACAAAAAGGCAGGTGCTCTAGGACAAAAAAGTGAAAGAAAACAGAAGGTTAAAATAATAACAAATATTGTAAATGTGATAGGAGTTCATTTCTAATGCATTCCAGATGCAAACATATTTTTAAATCTCTCATTGCTGAGGTTTCAATTCAGATAAAGATTTCACAAATCACAAACTAGATTTGAAATATTCTGCCATTAGCGTAGATTAGAATAATCTACTCCAGATTTGAAGTGTCGATGTATGTTCGTTTTTAAAGCAGAACAAATGATTTCTTAACATTTATATGTTAAATATAATTTCCATGATTAGTTACTTATTTACAGTCATATGTCAAGTCATATGTTAAGTATAATTTACATGATTATTATTATTCACCGAATTTAACTTGATTGTACACAATTCCAAAAGGTGACGTGAAAAATAATTAAATTCAAAGCTTTATGTATGATTTATTTTGGAGAGAGGAAGTCTTTTATTTTGAAGAATGCTTAACAGGATCTAGTTTTGTCTTTTGCCACTATCGAGCCTTCTGTTGATTTCGGTTGCTTGGTTACGAACAGCCGTAGTTCAGCAAGTGTACTGTTAAAACAAATCTGAACAGAAACTGTTCAGCAAATACGTCTGAGCCTCCGTTATAATCTCCCTTTAGCCATTTCCCAAATCAGAAGCTACAATCGGAAGCCAACTTGAGCTTCGATCCAGTCAGGAACGCCGCTACAGCTAGAGGACCGGACTGACGTTTCCTTCTGTGCAGTCCCGTTCTGTTTAGGATCCTGCTCAGAGTACGCATGCTATTAATGGTTTTAACCACAGTGCAAAGCAGCATCCGTATCTCTACATGTTGTAGACCAAACATGAAAGGAAACCTGACCAATTCATGTTAGCCACTGTACTAGCCTAGCATAATACCGCCACTTCCTGGACCTAAAATTATCATGTTTTAACGAGATACGTATCACGTTTTAACGAGATACGTATCACGTTTTAACGAGATAACTATCACGTTTTAACGACATACGTATCACGTTTTAACGAGATACTATCACGTTTTAACGAGATACGTATCACGTTTTAACGAGATACGTATCACGTTTTAACGAGATACTATCACGTTTTAACGAGATACGTATCACGTTTTAACGAGATACGTATCACGTTTTAACGAGATAACTATCACGTTTTAACGACATACGTATCACGTTTTAACGAGATAACTATCACGTTTTAACGACATACGTATCACGTTTTAACGACATACGTATCACGTTTTAACGAGATAGTATCACGTTTTAACGAGATACGTATCACGTTTTAACGAGATACTATCACGTTTTAACGAGATACGTATCACTTTATAACGTGATAGCGCTCGAAATTTTTTTTTTCCTGCGTGATAGCAATGCGCTTCCGTAAACTTGCCTTAGTTTGCTTAGTAATATTGATTTAGAGGTTTCCTTCTTAGTTTATCTAAGGTATAATAGTGTGGTGTAATGTGTAATGATAGGACACCTTGAACTTATTTTCTGTATTTTTGTTTATTCTAGGAAACCACACACACCTTCATGTAGAAACATTTATGCCCATCCATGTTCATTGGATTATCTGTGATACAGTTTGGAATACAGAACAGTTAAAGGATCCTGCCTCGTGTCTTCATTAAACTCCTGGTGCACCTCATCCAAACATCTGGTCCTGAGCTGAATTCTGGCCTAAGTGGTGTTCTGGCCGACACTCCAGGTTGAGAGCGGTGACAAACCTGAACAGCGCCTAACAGTCCTTCAACTTTAGAACAAACTCACTTACATAAAGAAAAAAAAATTGCTTCCAGACCAGGGGGTCCCAGGTGGGCAATTTCCCCTATTGGTCCCAATGCCCACCCATGACACTGGGCCTGGACCAGTTCTGTCGGCATCAGTTGCAGGACTGGAACCTGCAGCCAACAGCCCCCTCTGGTGGTGGCGACCCTGGTCACAGCTGTTCAGTAGATTGTTGCTGGGCTGAACCTCAACTGAAACTTTCAACAGATTGCTTGATTTGAGGATTTGATGCAGTTTGCAGCAACAATGTTCATTGCAACTTTTGGAAGAAGGGAAGGTTTGTAGACAGTGAGAATTTCTGTATTGAGTGGGGTTTTCACTAGAGGCTTAAGCAAGGCAGTTTTCACAGGGGACAGACTGGTGGGACTCTGGTCATAGATATGATCTGTGTTTCAATCTGAGATGAACATTGGGGAAAAGTTGCTTAGAATTGGCTGCACTGCTTTGAATAATGTTTAAAAAAAATCCAATGACCATAGACCAGAGCTCCCCTAGTGAAAAAAAAAAAACACTTTAGACCAGGGGTCCCCAAACTTTTTCCTGTGAGGGCCACATAACTTTTCCCTTTTCTGCTGGGGGGCCGGAGTCAGTTTGTAACAGAAAAAGTGTGACGATTTCAGGAGTGCCTAAATGCAAAAATGTATTGTTTTCCAGACACCACAATCAAATAACCCTCTATGGCACAGGTGTCAAACTCCAGTCCTCAAGGGCTGCTGTCCTCCAGTTTTTAGATGTGCCAGAGGTTCAAAATGCTGGAATGAAATGGTTTAATTACCTCCTCCTTGTGTAGATCGGTTCTCCAGAGCCTTAATGACCTGATTATTCTATTCAGGTGTGGTGCAGCAGAGGCTCAATCTAAAAGTTGCAGGACACCGGCCCTTGAGGACTGGAGTTTGACACTCCTGCTCTATGGGGTTCTTCACAGAAAAAATCCAGGAAATAACACTATTTATGAAATAAATACCATATTTTACGGACTATCAGCTGCACCAGACTATAAGTCGCAACCCCAAAGTTTTTTTTTAAAAAACCCAGTAAACATAACATGTTTGTAACATTTTATTTTTTTTTTTTTTTTTTTTTACAAAAAATAAGCCTCAGATATCTCTGCCACTCCAGGTTTTCCATAACGATGCAGCAGCAACAGAGGTGGGCGGACACCCAAAATTTGAGTCATAACAGGTCAATTGAATATCACATTTATTATGGTTGAAAAATAAAAAGTTGCCAAGTTTAGATTTAACTGAACTGATTACGGTAGTTTCCAAACGGTAACTGTAACAGTAAAAGTGCTGATCCTTCGTGTCTGCTACTAGCATATGCTAAATGAAAATGGGCGCCTTCTTCTTTAGATTTCAACGGCAGCTTGCATCCATTATTGTTGCACTACTGCCATCTATTGGATCCTAATATCTATACCTCAAATTCTCATAATGATCCCAGTATTATTTAAAAAAACGAAAAATCTTTTTTTTTCCCTCAATGCTATTTAACTGATCAACAACATTTTCAAATTTCAATTCCCTATTAAAACCTAATTCCGTTTTAATGGGTGCTTTCTTCTTTTATGTCCAATTTTGACTTCCAACGATTCACTTCCTGCTAAAGAGCCCCCTGGGGGTTGAAGAAAAATACACATATAAGCCTCACCGGGCTATAAGCCACATGGTTCAAAGCTTAGGAAAAAAGTAGCGGCTTATAGTCCAGAAAATACGGTATATGAAAAAAAAATCTAAATGCTCTCTGGAATAGACATAATATAAGGATAGACCCTCATGGACCGCTCTCGCCTATTGTCGCTGACGAGATTTAGGGCGGCCATCTTGGAGCGGTACTCCACTCCACTCAGCGTTATGTGTTTAGCAGCACAATGACGTATCAGCGCATTTAATCGATCATAACACACTTTTTTGTTACTGTAAACCATATTCAAACATCTATCAAAGTTACATTTATAAACAATTGTATTTTTTAAGTATGTTTTTAATACATAGTTCATCATATTTAAATATGCTTAGTGGCTATAACAATAGAATAGGAATGGAATATTCTGATATCGATGAATGAAGAGCATATTACAAAGCACACAGCCGTTCATAATTTATTTAATAAATTATTTAGTAATATCAATATAAATTTATATAACTATGCAAACACTAATAAATAAAGATTAATAATGGCACAAATAAATAAATAATGATTAATAGTGAATTATATATATATATATATATATATATATATATATATATATATATATATATATATATATATATATATATATATATATGTTTATGTTTTTCAGCCGACGAGTCCAAAATCCGATGTGAGATCCATCGGTGCTGCAGTGAATCCGTCTCTCTTTATAGATTTCTCCCTCTTCTTCCTCACATCGTGTCTTTAGGAAACTTTCAAAACAAAAACGGAAGATTTAGGATGCATCTTACTTTATTTATATTCTTTCAGAGTGAAAGAATGTAAATAATAGTCTTTACCACCTGTGTAAACTTTGCTGGTGAATGTTATAACACATAATATAAGTTTTATAATATGTTATATTGTTTCATTACTAATGTAGGCTTTTGTGTGAGATAATCTAAGTCAATGTTAGAGAATAATTAATTATTTTAGATTTACAGAATCTCAGTTAGCCTTCATAACGGGGCTGAACCCGTATTACACCAAGCACTGTAGCTAATATTAGCTGGTATCTCGCCGGTGGACATAAATACAGTAAAGTTATATTCTAATCACAATATATACACAATAATATGTCCATCTTACTTGTGAAATGTTGTCTGTGGAGCCCTCACATCAATAATCCATCGATCCGAACAACAATATCCCTCAGTGCTGAGGCATCTTCTGCTGTTTTGATTGAGCAAAGTAGGAGGGTATACCGCTCCAAGATGGCCGCCCTATTTCCTGCGCCGGAGCGGCCAATGCGGGGTCTACTCTTATGTCTATGGTCACGACCACTAAAGCTCTCTGATTCTGGTCACTATGGTAACGTTTACACATCCCTTCAAAATAAGATACAGATGTGCCACAAAAACGAATATTTTACTTTCATGAAAATTTTAACTCACAATAACGACAAATTAACGGGAGCCCTGAGCTTGTTTCTCTGCAACTCCCATTTGGGAGACAATGACACCCGAAGTGTTGCTCATGGTCTCCACGTGGCGAAGCAGTTTGAAGCTTCATTGCCTCATTAGTGAGCCGGTTGCCGGCTAGCCCTAACCGAGAAAATCCGGTTAAGTGATTATCAAAATAAAAGATCCTCCAAACTCAGATAGTAGCCTATATAAAACGGAAATATTTAATTATTTCTTGTGCGGCCCGGTACCAATTGGTCCATGGACTGGTACCGGTCCGCGGCCCGGGGCTGGGTACAACTGATTTAATGGTTGCAACAGTCAGAAAAGAAAAAAATAACTTTTGTAATTTTTGCATGTTTTGTGTGTTCCATTATTGTCAGGAAAATGCTAAATAGCATTTTAGTGTTGTTCAACCGTTCAGTGATTTATAAACTAACAACAGTATTTTAAAGTCTATTCTTTGAGCTACAGGGAGCCAGTGTAGGGACTTTAAAACTGGTGTTATGTGCTCTATCTTCCTGGTTTTAGTGAGAACGCGAGCAGCAGCTTCTGGATCAGCTGCAGCTGGAGGATTGATTTATTAGTCAGACCTGTGAAGACGCTGTTGCAGTAATCAATGCGGCTAAAGATAAACGCATGGATGAGTTTCTCTAGATCCTGCTGAGACATCAGTCCTCTAATCCTGGAGATGTTCTTCAGGTGATAGAAGGCCGACTTTGTGACTGTCTTAATGTGGCTCTGAAGGTTCAGGTCAGAGTCCATCACTACTCCCAGGTTTCGGGCTGATCGCTGGTTTTCAGTTGTAATAACTGAAGCTGAGCATTGATTCTAGTTCGCTCCTCTTTAGGTCCAAAGATAATAACTTCAGTTTTATTTCTGTTCAGCTGGAGAAAGTTTTGGCACATCCACACATTTATCTGTTCTAAGCATCTATTCAGTGATTGGATGGGTTCAGAGTCACCTGGTGACATCGTGATGTAGAGCTGTGTATCATCCACATAGTTATGGTAGCTGATCTTATTTCCTGCTATAACCTGAGCCAGTGGGAGCATATAAATGTTGAAAAGAAGGGGTCCTATGATTGAACCTTGGGGTACCCCACATGTGACCTTTGACCTCTCTGATGAGAAGTTTCCTATTGAAACAAAGAAATCCCTGTTCTTTATGTAAGATTCAAACCAGTTGAGCACTGGACCAGAGAGTCCGACCCAACTCTCCAGTCGATTCAGTAAAATGTCATGGTCAACAGTGTCGAAAGCTGCACTGAGGTCCAACAGAACCAGCACTGTGGTTCTCCCACAGTCTGTATTTATATGGATGTCATTGAATACTTCGACTAGGCCAGTCTCCGTGCTGTGGTGAGCACGAAAAGCAGACTGGAAGGAGTCAAAGCGATTCATTATTGTTAGAAAGTTATTTAATTGTTTAAAAACTGCTTTTTCAATAACTTTGCTGATGAATGGGAGGTTGGAGATCGGCCTGTAATTCTGCAGTAGTAATTTGTCCAGATTGTTTTTTTTTTATCAGTGGTTTGATAACTGCTGTTTTCAAAGTCTGGGGGAAAACACCTGAAGAGAGCGATGAGTTACTATTTGGATCAGATCATTAGCAACGACAGGCAGGACTTTCTTAAAGAAATGTGTGGGTAGGACATCCAGACAGCAGGAACTGGAGCTTAATTGACTTATAATTTCTTCTAGGGTTTTATAATTAAGTAGTTGAAATTGAGTCATTTTTCCTGCATTTGTTTTGTTTGGGCACAGCATTGGTACTGGCTTTGGAGTGAATGTGCAGATTAATCCTCTGATCTTTTGAATTTTCTCTGAAAAGAAACTGGAGAACTTGTTGCAGGCGGCATTAGATTGAAGTTCAGGTGGTAACGTCATAGGAGGGTCTGTGAGCCTATCAACAGTAGCAAATAAAGCTCGAGCATTGTTAATGGTTTTGTTTATGACATCTGCAAAGAAAGCCTCTCTTGCATGTTTTAGTGTTCCAATATCATAAAGTGTGTGATAGTTACATAGTCTTTCTTTGTAGATGTCATAATAAACGTGAAGTTGAGTTTTACGCCATTTCCGTTCGGCCCTACGGTAGAGTTGTCTTGCAGATGGAACTGCTTGCGTATTTTTCCATGGAGATTTCTTCCTACCAGACACAACCTTCACTTTAATGGGGGCAATGTAATCAATGATATCTGAAAGTTTGCACTGGAAATCATCTACCAACTTATCTACGTTATTATAGCTTAAAGGCGAGGAAGAAGAGTAGATTTGATTAAATGTTTCTGCTGTGTTTTCTGTGAAAGTACGTTTTGTGATAGTAGCTTTTTGTACAAGTTTGTTAACGGATAAAAAACTGTCAAAGATAACAGCAAAGTGATCCGACAGGCGACATCAGTTACAGAGACATTGGAAATATTCACACCCTCACTGATAACCAGGTCCAGTGTGTGTCCATGAGTGTGTGTTGCTTGTTTGACATGTTGTGTTAAACCAAAACTCTCTAATATATTAAACAGCTTTGTTGCCCCTCGGTCTTCAGGTTGTCAACATGAATATTGAAATCACAGACAATTATTAAACAATCATAATCAATGCATATGAGAGACAGAAGCTCATTGAAGTCCATAAAGACATTTTTCACATATGTTGGAGTTTTGTATAAAGTTAGTGTCAAAGTTCGTTTGTGGCCTTTTACCTCAATTCCAAGATACTCAAAAGACGTGAAATTACCCAAAGAGATTTTACTACAGTTTATGATATTCTTAAATATTGAAGCCACGCCTCCTCCTTTTATATGTTTTCTATTCTCACTTAAAAAAAATGTACGTAAGAGGCGCTGATTCAATTAGTACGATTGCTTCATTATTGTCATTCAACCATGTTTCTGTCAGAAATAAAACATCAATATGCTCAGTGATGAAATCATTAATTGATGGAGCTTTAGCACACAGAGATCTGGTGTTTAAAAGAGCCAGTTTAAGTGACTTGGAGGCTGAAAGTTCTTCAGTCTGAGGTTTGAATTAAGACCTCTGTTTTTTGTATTTCTGTTTTTTGTAACTTTTCTTGTAGTGATCAAGTAATGTCCTGCTATGCGCAGTGCCGGGGGGCCAGACACATTCTGGAGGAAGACGGGTGTAAAGATAAGGGGTCGGACAGGGGTATTTTTCCCTAGTTCAAGTTGGAGATGAAGAAAAGTAAGGTAAAAATAAAATTAAAAGTGAGAAAATCTCCCAGTCCTTAGGTTTGAAGTAATCCAGTTATGATGTTGATAATGTAAATATAATTATAAAAATTGTGACTTTAAAAGTAATTCACAGGCAAAGTTATCAGTAAGGACAAGAGAGAGCAGGATAAGCTGTTCCTCCTTCAGCTGCCAGAGCAGTACTCCATAGATGTAGGCATCCTGCTTATTCATATGGTACTCCTGAAATGCCGAGGCAGGACACAAATATAGATAAGAATAGTTACTTTAATGTTTAGATTTCGCTTTAATCAAATCCTTTTGTGTATCTTAGAGCTCTGGTCATTTCTGTATTCAGGACTTTATCCCATTGCCCTGCATTAGTCTAACCTGGATTAGTCAGTCCCTTATCTCCTTGACTGTTATTCAGAACCACAATAAGATCCAAAATGTCAGAAATCATGGAACAGGTCTGAGCTTTGCTACTAAAACTGCTACTGCCTAGTCCAAAAGCTCATCCAAGACTCATTCTGTCATGAAGTGTGGTTGTTTGATGGTGAGGATGATCTGCGGAGGGCAGCCAGGAGGTTGCACTGACCCACAAAGAGGCTGTGGAGGGCGGCCCGGACGGTGGCGGCACCCACAAAGAGGCTTCAGAGGTTGACCGGAAGGCCACACAGACCCACAAAGAGGCTACGGAGTGCGGCAGGACCCATGAAGAGGCCGCCTGGAGGCACAAGGAAGTCCAGGAGTGCTGGCAGACCCCACAAGTATGTGTTCTGGCTCTCGGAGGCTAGCTGGTGCCTCAGGGAGGCTACCTTCGGGCTGAGCACTGGAAAGCTCGGACAGAGCATTGGGGGAAGCCAGAGGCTCACTTACTGGGGCTGCAGCTTTGGCTGGTGCTGAAGACGGAGGGGAGATTGGAGCTGTGGAGGAGGACGAAGAATATAAAGCCGATAGCCCCGGCTTCGATGGTAGTGGCTCCCCAGCCATTATGGCCAGAGCTACCTGCCGTTCCCACCTTGCCTCCAACAACTCTACCAAGTCCAGAAAAGTACCAAGTTTTCTTGGTACTACCAAGAAAACTTGGTACTTTTCTGGACTACCAAGTCCAGAAAACCCTAACCCTAAGGCAATTCTCTATTAGCCTTAGAGGATTGGAAGAGGTGTCCAATCCTCTAAGGCTAATAACACACATGTGGTTGTTAATCCGAGGCATCTGCAAGCAGAGTATGGTTTGGGAGTAGTGTTTATATAGTCCTTGACTGTAGATTTTAAATATTTATACCCTTTCTCAAAAAGCAAATCTGCTGGGTCCATGTTGTAAATGTTTGTCCTTTCCGTGACCTCACCGTTACTTTAGTTGGGTCTTTCTGTCATGAAGTGTGGTTGTTTGATGGTGAAGTTGGATGTGGTGAACCCAGGTAGTAGTGGAAAAATTATGGTTTTAATGAAGTCCAAAAAGAGTACAAAGTCCATGCAGAACAGGTGAGTAAAAGGCAAGTAGCTCTGACACTGGTAGCAACTAGAAAACTCGTACAACTAGACAGCAATGACCCGACGGAGAAACACAGACACAGGTGGGACTAAATACAAAGGTTCGGAAACAAGGGACAGCTGGAAACAATAAGGGGTTAGACGCAATAACACAAGGACTAATTAACATCCAGAAAACCAAATCCTTACATCCAAGGGTTCACAGAAAAACCCAATACACCTAAAACATAGTAGACTTCACTGCTTCATTTAAGGTCAGAGTTCATTATTCAATGTTTAGACACTCCTGTGGCCTTACTCCTTGTCTAAACAGCCCAGGGCCCTCCGTGAACTTAGTTTCCTTCCATGCTGTTTGCATTGTGATGGTGGGACCTGGTGGGAGGGGTTGGTCTGGACAGGAGACCCATATGTCCAGCATAAGAAACAATTATCTGATATCTGTGTTACCCAGTCTATCTCTTTCTGTCTTTCATGTCTTTCAGCTATATGAATACATGTTCATACAGCTGGTTTTTAGTTTATGTCTACTTTGGGTTTGCAGTACCTTCTGTTTTAGAATAGTAAGTATCACTCTTTAACTCTTGTGTCCTGTATTTTGAACCTGCTCCCAACTGCAACCCTTTCCATTCCATAACCCTTTCTGAGATGTGATAAGATCCTCCTTTCATACCATTGACCAATATTTTTTTCTCATTCACTGCTTAGTTTTGGTGATTACTGGTATTAGCTATGAGTCAAAGGTCATGTATTAAAGTTGGCAACTGTTTAACCATTTCTTCATGACTTCAAGATAAAAAGTTAAAGGATACCTGATGTCCTGGAACTCCAAGAATGAAAACATTTTCCTTTTTTCACTGAAGATAAATATGCTTATTTATTCTGTTTTCTCTGAGTTTATATTTTAAGCAGAGAACTAAAAGTAGAAGTGGGTGCTCTCACACTCACACAGATCCCTGGGTGTCAAGTAGGCAGTAAGGTAAGGTAATAAAGCCTCTCATTATTCTACGATAGTACCCAAACTTGGCTGACATTTCATCAACACCACATAGTTATCAAGACTTGCTCATGCATGCACAAATGCTCTAAAAACAAAGACAATGTGTTACTTAATGGAACTGATTTTATTTTTAAAAAAGCAGATTAAATCATTTTAGTCTTAGTTTTAACTTGCTGTTTTATTCAAGCAGTTGAAAGATTTCAGTTTTGTGCCTGGGGAGAACAGAGCAGATGGAGTGAGTTTACAAACCAAAATGTTTTAGTGGTAGTGAACTTTTAATTGAATGGTAAAAAAAAAGTTCTACCTTTTTTTGTAGAAATATTAAATCTAGATTAAATAGCTGATGCCAATCCTTCTCTCTACCGATGTACATTTCTTGATTGGATTTTTACCTTTCTGATTTTGAACTTTTCTAATTTTATGGAGTTATTTCTGTTTATTGATGTGCAATTAACAGTTCCACATTCTTCATCACTTTTGAGAGTGAAATTTTGTCTTCTAACTTTGCTAATGATTGTGATTGCTGGTCATCTTCAAAGATGACGACCAGCTGACATGATACGGTTCACTGCTGTGTCAAGGCTGTGTTTCATCCTCTCACAGTACAGTTATCAAAGGACACACCAACATACACACTCACAATTAAGGCCAATGTAGAAGAACCAGTTAACTAACAGTCCTGTCCTGTGTTTGGACTGTGGGAGGAAGCCAGAGTACCCAGAGAGAACCCATGCATGCGGTACTACCATATTGTAGTCTGTTGAACCAATTCATGTCTATTAATTTAGGAGAGTACTATTAAGCAGTCACCTCTGTACTTTGATCTGCACCATTTACCTTATGTAGAATTCAGGTCTTCAAATTTTTTTTTCTGAAGGACAAACTAACAACCTCTGACGTTCTGCTGGACCTGGTCTCATGTGCTCTTCTTTTAGTTTTATTAGCTTTAGCTAACACTGCAGTGGTGTTCTGAATATATTACAATGTTCCAGTAATGTTTGACGAGGTTAAAACAATATTTGGTCATAAACTTGTCCTGTGTCATTTGGGCAAAGGGTGTAAAATCTGTAATCTCTTAAAATCTGTAAGAGCAATGAGCTCTTCACATCACATCATAGCTTATACATTACAGAGTTACTTTGAAGAGAAATGGCTATTCCAGGAAATAACACAGCACTTCACCAGCCCACCTGGGTGTAGTCTGGGGCAGCTGTGTGTGGATGCTCTCTTACTGGCGACAGAGTGTATGCCAGTAAACTGGGGGAGAGAGATCAGAACTCGGTAAGAAACGCAACTGGTTATTTGCAGTGGGAAAAAGTTTTCTGTTGATCTTTTGCATGCCCAGTCAATAGGCCCATGCAGCTGTTGGTATCCATTACGCAGAGAAGAAAATGCAACAATGACTAAAAAACAGAATAGAGAAGAAACACTGACAGCATGTTGCACCAGTGAAAGCAAAAGTTAGCTGACATGAAATAATAACGAGGCATCAAAGGTAAGATGAGATGTGTTTTTGTGTGTAATATTCTGAGCCTTTGGTGCTGCAATGGAAGTGACTGGAATCATTGTAATGAATTGGCTTAACTTTACACATAAAACACAGATTCTTTTTTGTTTTGGTTTTGCTGTCTCCTGATTGGTTGTAACTCACAGAAAAACAAGAAAAGTTCCAGATTTATTATCCCATGCTTTTTATTCTGCTGGTTCTAGAACTGGTGGAAGGTTCAGGGATGCAGATTTTAAGACATTAGCTGATTTTATTAATGGTAGAAACCTTGTATCAAACACATCAAAACAAAATCCAGATTCTCAGCCAGATGATCAAGATTATCAAGATGTAACTTTCAGCCACAGACACGACTCTGGTAACTGATACACTTTTTGTCACAGACCAGAGGAGACTTTCCTCTTCAGATTTATTCTATAAAAACTGGCTACGTTTTAAATTTAAACCTTTTTGTATGTCAGATCTGTAAAAAATAAATAAATAAAAAGGATCAATACAAATATTAATATTTATCTATATTTAAATAGATAAATATAATGTTTAAACTTTATATTTATCTATTTATTGTTCCCAACTGTGCACATCACCAGTTGAAACCTGAATACAGTAATTGAAGTACTATTCCAATATAGAGATAGTCAACGTGTATCTGTTGGCAACACTGTCCAGTTTTTTTTTTCAGCAGTTTTTATGATGGTGCCTTTGAACGCTGAGTGAAACGCTTATGTCTGAAGCAATGTGTTAATGATTACTAAGACAAGCTGACAATAGCTGTTAAAAAGTACTTCAAAGAAAGAAGTGGATCGTAGATTATTTCTGAAAAGGAGGGCTGCTCATTACATTTCCACCAAGTTCTCTGATGAGCAGGGGGCAGGATTGTCTCATAGTGAGGACGGCACAAGGTGAGAATAAACCTAATTATGAAATCTGAAATGGTTGTGATTGCACATACCTGTTCTATTTCTTTATGTTCCTCTGTCTTTCATGTTTATTAGATTAACCCTGGTGCGTGCAAGGACTGTGGCAAATGATACAAGTTTTATGTGTGTGGGGTCGGTTGGACCCCATTTCTAAACCCGAGGGTTAATTCATTATTGAGTTTGAAAGAATAGGAATCAAACTTTTCAGGCTTCAACATGAATATGTCTGAACGGCATGTTAATCAAAAACATAGTGAATGTCAGTTACACTGAAGCATTTCACACCTAGATTTTTTTTTACTAAACATATCAATAATTGATAACGGTTCAACAAATGAAGATGAAAGATGTAAATAATGTATGAAATGAGCCACCACTGCTGATGGTTGAAAATCTCACAGTTCTCTCTGACCAAAATAAAAATAAAAAAAACTTATAAGAACTGGTTGTGTTTCATTTTAGGTAAACTATGATGACTAATACTCTGTATGTGGTACATAAGAAAGGAACCCTAACCCTATAAACCCCATTATAGGTTTATAGGTAACATGGGTTACCAAAAAAGGTACCCCATGTTACCTTTTTTGTGACATTTCCAAATGTTTTCAGTCCAAATGTTTTAAACCCAACACAAATTTTGGGTTTAAAATTTGTGTTGCTATCAAGATAATCACCAATTACTGAGGTTTGATGGTATTACACAAGAAAAACTAGATATGGCCACAGAACTTGCATCATGTTCTTGTCATATGTTCAGATCAACCTGACTGTGTGTTAACCACCCTACATGCTTTTTAAAGTTTCACAGAAGAACTACACAGAAAAAAGAGAAGAGAGAATGCTGAGGAGTGTGGGCAGAGGGCTGTGGAACTATCACAGCGTTATCTTCGTCATCCTCATTCCCCTGCTGCTGCTTCCTCTTCCACTGGTCATCAGGACAAAGGTCAGTCTCCATGAGTCCAGCATCTGATCTTCAGCCTTTTGATTAGATTGTAATTTGACAAATTTAATAACAAATGTGGTCTTATTCCTTATATATATATATATATATACACACACACACACACACACACACTGTTCAGTTCAAAATTATTCTATCCCTGGGAAATTTGGGTTTAAAATTATTTTAGTTTCATCATTAATGTTTGTTTCTAATAGAAAATGAGAAAACAATATCAAAAGAGAATAAAAGCAGTGTTGATTTTGAAAGCAATGTTTGTTTTATTTTTTTAAATACCATGTCAAAAATTATTTATATCATTGTCAATAATAAATTACAAAAATCTTTATTAGCATTAGAACTACTAAGTAAATTTTATTTACATAGCACCTTTTACAGGTCAGAAGCCACAACATGCTTTACAAAATAGAAGATATAAAAACACAGAAGATAAAACAGTAGGAGAGATAAAATAGCAAACAGTGTAGAACTATAAAAACCAGTCTGAACAAATGTGTCTTTAGCTGCTTTTAAAAGTATTATGAGAATCAAGGCAGTGAAAAGTTAGAAACAATGCATTCCCTGTCTGATCTTAAAATGAGTCCTTGGGATCATTAACAGCCTTTAACTGGATGATCTGAGGCTGTGAGAAGCAGGTCAGAGATAAAAACTAGGACTTTAAAAGTAAGGAATACAGTTTTTAAAAAAGCTCTAGACCAGTGTTTCTCAACCTTTTTCGGGCCAGCGCCCCCCAGCCTTTATCCAGGTCCCTCACCGCCCCCACCAAAAAATTTGCAGGCTACTTTGCACTGACTATTATTTTATCATTAATATTACTGTCACTATTGTAGATGTTTTGATTTTTATGCTCGTTTCTGTATTTATCATCAAAAATAATTTCCCAGAGAACAAAAAGCCATGGGAATAGAAATTATTTTCACAGGTCTCTACGAAAAATGCAATGAACATTCAAGTTAAAATCTGTAGGCCTAACAGCAGCCAATCAGAGTGGACAAATATTCTTATTTTGTGCCATTTTCTAGTTGTTAAATATTCCACAAAATGATCAGATAAGATGAACAACATGCCAGTTTAAACTTTGATCTATTTGCAAAACGAGCTCTGCAGCATTAAAACATGGATAGAACTGTAACTACATTAATCATAGCTCTTCTTCTCTTCAGTGTTTGTCAGTTTCTGGTGGTACAGCTCTGTGCTGCCTTCAGGCGAATGGGACATCAGAGTATCATCTATAAAACTTCACCCACATGGCATTTACTATGCAAACCAGAGCTTTCAGTGGAAAAACAAAAGTTCCTTTTAATGCCACACAAATATGAGACAGAAACATGGATTATATCTTCATATAGACCTGTCTATTGATTATAGATTAATAGTTTTACTGGACAGAAATTACAAAGAACAAATCTGGTTCTTAATCAAATCCTAATGAGTCAAACTGAAAGTGTCATGGAGTCATCAGCCTCATGACAATAACACTGAGATGAAAAATAATATTGAAGAAATAAATATATCAAATCTAATTAAAAACATAAATAAGTGATAAGTTACTGTTATGGTCTGTAAGATATATTTATTCTCAGTATTAGATGTGGTCTCAACACACCCATGGCATTTCAATAATATTATTTTACCTTTTATCTGGAAATAGTGTCTGTTTATTCTTGCCATACAGTCCTCTGTATTAATTATTGCTCGAAAGGTCTTGCCATACCAGTTTATTCCTCTGTATTTACTTTAGTTTCTTAGTTTATTCTTGCATTTTGTTCTTCATTCATTTCCATTTAGTTTCCTTTGATTAGTATTATCCTGTCTTGGTTTATTGCTATGTCCACATTAGTTTCTTTCCTGTTGCTAATTAATTTTATCATTTATTGACGCTCACCACCAGTAATCTTCACTCATCACCTGCTGCGCCGCCTAATCGTCATGTGTTGATTTTTCACTGTTCAGCGTCGGATTCTCTGTTTTTATGCCATAATTCACATCTAGTTCGTCGCTCCGTTTTATGTCCCGCTTCTCCTGTTTCAGTTTTTTTGTTGTTTTTTTAACCCCTAAGGTGCAGGGCGGTCTGGAAACGTATCGATGGGGAAAAGGCAGACTGACATAAACCTTTTAAAACAACGGAAACAATTTCGGTATTCTGATTATTGAAATTGAAAAGTGCTGTGGTTCCGTTGTTCTATCACCCCCGTTTCATACCGGACCACTTACAGCTCCGGTGTTAACGCTATGAAATGAACGCTCTCTGTCGTGGTATCACCATGGAGGGATTTCTTTATTTAAATGGGTTCATTTTTCAGAGGGACACACAGTGAGGGTATCGTGATTTTAGTAATTACATGTTTATAAGAGCGATTTTCCATTGTCCTTCCATGGAAGTGGGCAGCATCCAGATGGAAATAACACTTTTTAATGTAAGTTGCTGCTTTGACATGATCACAGAACTGCCAAAACATATGTACAAAAATACCAGACAAAGTGAATCACAGCACCGTCATCAGCCGGTGAAATGCTGAACTGATGCGGTGAAGCTACTAGTAGCAGGAGCGGAGCTACAAGCTACAAACACTGAAGAGAAGAAGAAGGAGAAGAAGAAGAGCTGCCATCGATACAGTTGCAGCCAAGCATGATTTAATGTTACACAATACAGTTTTACCAAGTTGCTCAAAGTCTAAACTGGCATTGTTGTGCATTTAAGGTGTAAAGTTTACCTTCGACCAAACGCCCCCCAAAGGAATTCCAGCGCCCTCCTTTTGTAAAAATGTCCGCCAGCGCCCCCTGCCGTCCTCTGAACGCCCCCCGGGGGGCGGTACCGCCCACGTTGAGAACCGCTACTCTAGACTATAAGCTACCAACATAAAGAAATTAAAACTGAAGCTATGTGCTCTACTTTTATGTATTGCAGCAGCATTCTGAACTGTCTGCAGACCAGCAAGCTCTGCAGACATTTCAGAATGCTTTATTAGCATGTGGTTTATTAGTGCTTTACTAATAAAGCACATGAAAAGACTTACAATAATCCAGACTGAATAAAATAAAAGTATGGATAACCATCTTTCATCTTGGCCATTGACACCATAGACTTAAACCTAGAAATATTTCTTCATTTAAAAAAAAAAGGTTTCTGATTGATGTGCAAGAATAGCACTGCAGTGACATGGCAGAATCAAAACTAATACCTAAGTTTCTGAGGTTTGGTTTATCAGAAGATGTCAATATACCAAGGATAGGTTTAGAGTTGATTTATTTCTGTTATTTGAGCAGTAATTAAGGTTTCAGTTTTATCACAATTAATTTGCAAGAAATTATCACAGATCCACTCTTTGATATTGCCAACACAATTTATTAAGGAGGACAACTCTGTGATATTCGGAAGGTTTGAAGGAATAATATAATTGAATATCATCAGCATAGAAATAACACATGTGAAAACTGGTTTATTATTTGGCCTCTGGGAAAATATACAAAAAAGAAAATAAGTTCTAATACTGAGGTGCACCACACAGCAGGCTCTTGGATTCTTGCAGAAACACTAAATATTTTTCCAGAAAGATGGGAGACAAATCCACATAGACCGACTAGCCTGTTAATCAAAATACTGTGTTCAACAGTTCCAAAGGCAGACATTATATCTAGGGCCATCCCCATGAATTCTCCAGTCAGCTGACATCAAAATACCACTTTATTTAATGCAGTCTCCATGAGTCTCTGATGAGACTCAATGTCCAACATTAATTTTGTCTCTGGAGAGGAGCTTTTGATCAAAGACCTCATATTTTCCATGTAAGAAATCAATTGCTCTGCTACTACTTTATCAAGAAGCTTTGACAAAAACAGGATCTTGAAGAATGATCTGTAGCTGTGTAAAATCCAAGTTAGCCTTTTTTAATAATGGCTCAAAACAGCATGCTTAGTATGCTCCACAGCAGGGAAGTTGTCATTCCTTTACAGTTAGATGACCATTTTTGTCAGGAGCAGAATGGTACCATGACAACCAGTAGACATCAGTGCAGCTTTACAATGACCTTTCTCTACTATTTCCCACCAAGTAGCATCTCCATTACTGCCAATAGGTCTTAATATTAAAAGAACACATTGACCTAGGAGGAGAAGTATGTGGACATTTTCATCTCTCCAGGAAGTGCTGGAGGTAAAAGCAGGGTGAAGGCCCTCATTGGGAAGGCAAGGTCTGAGTTCTACCTGCTAAAGACTGCCTTGAACCACAGGGATGTGTCTCTGTGAACAGCAGTTCATGTTGCAACCAAAAGAAGAAGAGGACACAGACTGGCGATCACTCCTCAGTGGTCTTGGGCTCAAAGGGAGATAGGCACTGATGATGATGTGTTTGGGTATGGGAGAGAACATGTGAACTCCACAGAGAAACACTCAAAATTCAGACTAGCAGCTGTCCTGTTGCAATAAAGGTGGTTCAATAAAGTAAAACATTTTTTTGTCTTTTTACCATTTAGGTAGCAGAATGTGCCTTTGTGTTGCTACTCATGGCTGTGTTCTGGGTGACAGAGGTGATTCCCTTGTCTATGACTGCCATGCTCCCTGCCCTCCTCTTCCCCATGTTCGGCATTATGAAGTCATCCAATGTGAGTCAATTTTAAAAAGAAGAGGATTTCATTATGTCTGTGAAGTTAGTTGGTTTTATGCTACAGAGTCCACACTTTATTTATTTATTTAATAATAATAAATATAATAATAATAAAATAATAATAATAATAATAATAATAATAATTATTATTATTATTATTATTATTATTTTATTATTATTATATAAATATTTATTTCATCATTTTATTTTCTGAGTAACTTCAATCAAATTTTCTCCGCACTCAGTTTATTTTTAGATGAACATATTTGCATCTGCATCCTTGGCCATCAATAAATTACATTCTATTATGTTTATCACCTTGTCTCTCAGTGTTTAGGAGTAATTTAAAGCCACTTCTCTGTCCAAAATTGATTTATTTAATTGGAGTTTGAAAACCTTATCTGTCAAATTGCCTCACATGTGACCCCAGAACCTCAGGTTTAACTCAGAGACTGAAATATTAACTTGTTTTGTTGTTGCAAACAAGCCCAAACCATCAACCCTTCACCACCACGCTCCAAAGTCGCACAAAAGTGTTTCTTCTAAAATGCTGTTTTTTTTTTCCTAGTATTTTTACTCTGCTCTCATTGGTCCCAAGAACAATACACAATTTGTATTTTTGTAAGGACAAAAACACAAATTGTCCTTAAAATTTTTTGTTGTTGCACAAATTAGTAACCCTAATTATACTTAAATTAGTTAAATTAGTCTAATTAGTATTAGACTAATTTAACTAATACTCATATGAGCATTAGTTAAATTAGTCCCTGTGTTGTCTTGTAAGGCCCCTGATTGATCCCACCTCTTTCTTGTTGCCCTGATTATTTCCCCTGTGTATTTAACCTTACCTGTCTCCTCTGTTCCCTGCTGGATCCTTCTCATAGTCGTCATTGTTGCCGTCATAATTGTCTTGGCACATTGTGTGCCAACCTGAGTTCCTGTTCTTGTCTCGTCACTCACCTGTGGTTCTTGGCTTTAGCATTAAACACATTTCTCCACTTCATCCTGGGTCTTACACAGTGAATCTTAATCATCACAAAACCACAATTCATGACAGATTTGTGTAAATGCAACTTTTGTAGCCCTATATCATGCTAACATGTTGTATTTCAAGGGGGGAGGGGAAGGGAGTGGCCTTGAGCCCCTGCCCCTTTTATCCTTGATGCCCCTACTGCCCTTTTGAGGTTTTTGGGGGGTTTTAACTTTTTTTTTTTATCTGTGTGAGGAGGAGGGGGGTGGATCTGGGCCCTCTAACTATCAAATTATGGGCAAGGGTATTTATTTTTCGACATACATTGTTTGTGAATAAAAACGTAGGTCTGTTTTTTAAGTTAGTAGTTAAAGTTTTTCGTAATTGTCCTCGTAATAGCGGAAAGCCTCTCCTCTCCCCTAAACACAGAAATGGTTCAGCTGCAGAGAAAACTTCCCCAGTGCTGGACTAAATGCCCGGTTCGCTACTGACAGCCTGAATTGGTCCCACTGTGTGGGCCGGAACCAGATATCCTGATATAGAGAAATGGTACCGCGACTGTCACCGCAACGCACCTCAGAGCCTCAGTACCACCTGCTCCTGCTCACTGTTCGCTCTCTGCTTCACCTTAACCTAATGCTACTACCAGGCCGTTCTCACCACTGCTGACGGGATCTGGGCTGGATGTGAGCAACTGTGAATAGAAGTTACTGCAGAAGCTCATCTGCTAAACAAAGATTCAGCTCATAGCATTTGGATTCACAAAATATCACATAAACATCAGCAAAAATACTTTACCAACTATTTGGACCACAGCAACAAACATGCCACAATTAAATAAATCAAGATGTCCCAAAAGCAGGGCAGACTGGCATAGGGGCTATCGGGGGATTACAGGTAGATTCCAGAGATGCGCAGCGGCTCGCTGTTCATGCAGGACCAGGCCAAAGTAATATGGGGCCTTAGACAGAATCATGATTTAGGGCTGACAGACAGTCCCTGCCATCAGGTCATTTCCCCATGCAAGTGTAACCCACGTGACCGCCATGACCCACCCACCTTCCCTTTAAGCCGTCCCTTTAACCTCTGGGACCCTCATGTGTATTTCCGGGTTTTCCACTGTGCTGCTGCTCACTGTTGGTTGTTAATAAAACAATCTGAAATCTCCAAATGGACTCATCACTGAACAATTTAAATCCCTAAAACTCGAGGATCCGGGGTTGGGCTTTGTTGACGCCTGGTATACCATTCTACGGTGGCCCTGAGGTGCAAAACACTACAACATTAACGAAGCACAATTACAAATACAAAAACACTTCAACATTATGGAAAACACAACACATTAAGAAAAACACAACACATTAAGAAAACGGAAAAGGTAGGTCCCAGTGGGAGACATATGAGTTCGCTGATTGGACTACGGCTCGTTTTACTTTTGAACCGGAAGTTATTCTGGCGTGCTCAGTTTGAGTGAGAAGCAAAGCGGGAATACCGTATTCCCGCTTTGCTTCTCCATATTCCGTATACCGTATTTCCTAAATGTTGTTGTGTTTTCCGTAATGTTGAAGTGTTTTTGTATTTGTAATTGTGCTTCGTTAATGTAGTGTTTTGCACCTCAGGGCCACCGTACCATTCTTATGAGAACAAGTTAACATTGCATCCACCTTCTCAGACAATCCGTTACTCGACAGTCAGTTTTTTTTTCTCCCCCTTCATCGACTTGCTTGATGACGGAGGATGGTGAGCTACCCACACACCACCTGGTGGTAGGAAAACGAAAGACACTCTCCACACAGGAAACAAACTAAACTCTAAGTGAGCATCTAAAGGAAAATAACTATTCTCCCCTTACTCTTGGACTTCTTTTGAACTCTATTTGGTTTTGAAGTATCACTGATTATTATTATCATGACTTCTTTGTTGGTTTGTTTGTTTCCCCCCCTCCTTGTTTCTTTTGAGCAATTTATTTTTGTTTAGTTGTTGCAGTTATTATTATTATTATTATTATTATTATTATTATTATTATTATTATTATTATTATTTACACTGCAATAAATAGCAATATAAACAAAGTTCTTTGCATCAATTATCCACCCAGTCATGATTCCATGCTGTACCTACTTCTGATTCTACAAAGTGGTTAACACTAAACCTTGCAGTCAGACCTGCGCATTTAAAAAAAAAAAAGAGCGTTACACAAGGTTTACAACAATCACCCAATGGTTGCCAACTTAGTCACTTTTTTCACTACATTTTGCACACCCCCCCCCCCCACACACACACACACAATAAATTCTGAAAATCAAGTTTGTTAAAACTTCATGATCGACAAAATGATAGCAAAAAGACTGGAAAGGTATGTACCCTTACTTGTCAACCCAGATCAAATAGGGTTTATTTTAAATGGATTTTCCACTAATAATTTGAGGCATTTGTTTAACATAAACATTTGCTAACAAGAAAAAGATACCAAGTGTAGCCATCTCACTTGATGCTGAAAAGGCTTCCAATATTGTTGAATGGCAATGTCTCTTTTCTGTCCTTAAGAAATTTTGTGTTGAGTTTGTCAATTTGATACAATCTCTTTACAGATCCCCTCAAGCTAGAGTTATTACCAATGGGACCACCTCTGATCCATTTCGGCTGGGTTTGGGTTAGGGTTAGGGTTAGGGGTTAGGGTTAGTCCAGTTAGTCCAGTTAGTCCAGTTAGTCCTGCCCTCTTTGCGCTTGGCATCGAGCCCTTGGCAGAAGCCATCAGAAAACAATCCCAATATTAGTGATTTCGAGATTGGCTCTGACATACACAAGATTTCACTTTTTTCTGACAACATAATTTTATTTTTTAACTAATCCAGAATACTCTCGGTCACCTTCAGGAACTACTGAGTAAATACAGTTCATTTTCCTGATACAAAGTTTACCTGAAAAAGAGTGAGGTTTGGTCAATGTCTGTATTTGACTACAGTAAAGTTAAAAACATGTCCAGTTTCAAATGGTCCCCTGAGGGTTTAAAATATTTATGGGTGTTTGTTGATAGTAACCTTAAAAATCTCTTTAAACTGAACTTTGTGATGTTGTTCCTAAAAAAATAAAAAATAAAGTATAAAAAAAAAGATTGGTTATCAATTTCTATTGGTTTAATTTTTAGGTTAAAATTGCAATTGGTGCACCACTGCTTTTTTTTAAAAATAGCGATATTTCATTAGAGCGGTTGATTACTGTAACCAATGTAATGACCATTACTGCAAACAAAATATATTTAGTAGTTATTAAAGAAATACTTGAACGTCTTAAATATGTCGACATATTCCACAGAAGATTCCTAATGAAAGAAACACTTGACAATGTTCTCTATCCATCCTCTATGTACTGTTTTTTATCCTTCTTCATTTCTATCTTTATCTGTCTCCTTTTCTCTTTCATTTTTTATCAACTGTATCTTTCTCTGTAATTATCAGGTTTATTTCCTTACCAAGCTCAGACTGACAGGGTGAGTATTTCCCCTCTCACAGCCAAACTTGGTCAAACTTTTATTTGATGATGTCTGCATTCAGTTGCGTGTCAGGGCAGGGCATGACACACTTTAACTATTTTGTACACTTGGCCCTTTGCCATATATATGAATAGGAGATGTCCTCCAGCTATTTGCGTTTTTTTAAGTTTGCCGTTGAGCAGTCGCATTACTTTATTGCGACTTCCGCTCTTTTCTTGCTCTTTTAAATGTTCTATTGCATGTTTTGAGCCATGGAAATCCATTTCAAAGCATCACTGACTTTTAGCATCGTTAGAAATACAAAACACAGCTGCAGTGGATAGATACATCAGCCACTGGGTTTGCACTTGTAGCTTGCAAGCTGGCTTTCAAAGCGCGATCTGGAAAAGAGTAATTTCTGATGTTTGTAAACCCATTCCGATGCTTTTAAATTAACATCCATATTTTGACAGCTCCCTCTTCTTGCTCAGCCCAGTAAGCCCACACAAACTCATCAGTTTTTACCCAAAGCGCAGGATCAGTACTGTACAGCTTATCCATGAAGAAGACTGCGCTTCCACCGACTCTGCAGGTGCTAGGTCAGATACAGCTCCAAGTTCTGGCAGGACAATAAAGCCACTGTTAGCATAGCTAACATTTTGAGAAGCAGAGAGGGACGATAGATCTGTTCCATGTCCAATATGAGGTTTAAAAAAGGTTGGATATTTTCTTTATTACTTCCTTGTTACGCTCTTTTCTTTCTTGCCTTTGCTCTGCTGTCATACTGGAGCCCCAGTAAGCTCATGCTAAAATCTGGGCTTGCCAAGGAGACACCCAAGACATGCAGGACAGGGGGCTTGATGACCAGGGCTGGGAAACACTTCTTGTGGTGGAGACTAGTAGTACCATTTCTAATAAATGATTATTGATTTTATTGACATACCAAATGCTTTTTGTTTCAGTTCTTTATTTCAGTTACACTGTGACATTTAGTTAAACATTCTTTCAGGCAGAGGGACTGGCCATCCTTCCTGTACAGAAACAATGTGGGGGAAATGTCAGTTTGTTTCTGATAATTTTTATTGGTTTAATTTTAGGTTAATTACTTACCTTTTTGGGTTGGAATAGCAAAGGGAGACAAATGCTCCAGGTGCTGCTGAAAAGCTCCTGGAGCATACCATTTTCAGTCAGGAGGGGTAAGGCTCTGAGGAGTTACATTAAGTTAAATTTATTATTTGATTTATCTTATTTTAGTTCTAATGATTTGCATGCATGTAAATATTTGTTGGTAGCATTTATTGTTTTTATGTTAGGTCTATGTATGCATTGTTAGTTGTTTGTTTTTTATCACCCCTTTACTTGGTATGAGTGGTGAAATTGCCTCAGGTATAAAAGCCAGCTTCTCGGTCTCAATGTGAAATGGGTGTCAATAGAAATGTAACCTGCAGCTGTGAATAAATCCACCTCAACTGCATTTTGTTGTTTTCAACAGTTGCAGTTGCAGTTCTGGTTTTATGATTTGGTTTATCAAATTATTACTGATTTTTATTAAAACTATCCATGTTGCTTTAAGGTGGCAAAAGCGTACTTCAAAGATTTCCACTTCTTGTTAATGGGGGTCATCTGCCTGGCTACATCCATTGAGAAGTGGGGTCTTCACCGAAGAATAGCCTTGAGACTTGTCTCCATGGTGGGAGTCAACCCTGCATGGTGAGCACATCTCTAATAGACTGCTGGATTCTAGTACCTTTATTATTCAGCGGCTTCGTGCACAAAAAATTTGCGGCGCCATATTACACGCACAAGTTGGCCTGCATAAAAATTAACGTGTCATGAAAGTTATACATATGAATTATATATATGTAAAACCCGTACGAACATCTTCATGCTCATACAAAGGCGGCTCGGTAAAACATGTTTCACTATGTTAACAATGGATTGAGCAGTTGTAGCAGCTGTAAAAAGTGCAGGAAACAACAGAGGACAAAGATACAGTGCAGGAACCTTTATTGTAACAAATCAAGATAGGAATAATGGAAAGGTGGCCACTCCATGGTGAAAAAACAAACAAGCAAACAAAATAGGACACCAAATAAAAATAAACAACTTCCAGTCTAATGCAGGTGTGGATGGGCAATGCCCCTTCATCCCATCCATCCAAGAAAAATTAAGTAGACAAAAATAAAAACCTTTGTAGTCCTCAAATGGCCACCAGAGGGCAATTCCTATGTAACTTACAACATGTGAAACCAAACCTAGTTTAAGTGTGAACTTGTGATTGCTTTGTTCCTGTTTCTGATAACATGTTGTTGCCTCCAGGCTGATGTTGGGCTTCATGTCTGGCTGTGCCTTCATTTCCATGTGGGTTCAAAACACCTCGGCAGTTACCATGGTGATGCCCATTGTAGAAGCTGTGCTCCAGCAGATCCTGAAGGCCAAGGAGTTGGGATGTAATGGCAACGTCAACCCTAACCTGCAGCTATATGGTAACTGGATTTGCTTTAGTAAAACACAACTTAATAGGCTTTTGAAGAGTGAATCTGTCTTTGATTCACTTTCAACAATGGACACAGATCTGTCAGATCTCAGTCTTATTGGAAAAACGGCCTTTAGATTCAAAGACAAACATTCACATAATACCATTCATGCTTTAAGTCAATCACAACAAAAGTTTCCTCAGAAAGAAGCTTCTGTCAAATACAATGGTCAAAAACACCACTTCACTCCTTCCCAAACATCTTCATACCTCTACAGGACTGTTATCTGGACCAACTGCTCTTCTGCCCCCCATCCTCTTCCATATTTCCCTAAGCTCATTATTACAGCTGTCCTTTACTTTTTGATTCACTATTTCTGCTCCATCTTATCCTCCTCTCCATCTCATTTTTCTCATTCTTCTGCTTCTCAAAATTCTCCTTCCATCTCTCACCACTGTCTGTTCAGTCATCAACACATTCCCTTTTCAAGCTTTTGTCAACCAGACCTCCTCTACACCAATTCCAGTTCGATCTCTCTGTTCTGCTAATCTGTACAGAGCTTTTCCTTACTATCAAGCCTCTCAAGTTGCTATGAATCTACCCTAATAGTAGTCCTGTTTGACTTCCTTTATCTCTCTAATTATTCCACCTTCTACCTCCAACTTATCTCATCTTCTCTCCTCTGGGCTGAAGTTACACCACACACATTCCTACCAGTTTGTCTGTGATGGTGATGGTGTTTCAAAGGTGATGTATTACAGTGTAATGTTCCCTAATAAACTTCTGAGGCCTGCAGGACAGCAAACATGTCACAATAATTGTTCATTGATCTTTATAACGCTTTTAAATACAGTTTCACTTGTGTTTTAATGTTGTCTTAAATGTTCTGTCCTGAACATTTTCAGCCAGACTGAAAATCTCAATAACTGACCGTGGGTGTAAGAACAACTATAGTCAGCGTTATGTTCTGGGAGGTCAGGCTTCATGCGCTTTTTCAAACAATAAACCCTCAGAACTCTACTTTCACTGTACCAGAAGACAAGATGTGGTGCATTATAAAGTCAACGAAAAAAGGTCGATATGTTGCTAACATATTGCAAACTCACTATTGTGTGTGAATTAGTTGACAATCTGTGCATAGCTTTGATATTTTCTCCTTTCATCACTTCAGCCTGTCACACAGGAAACCTCAGAAAAAAAAACACAAGAGAAGCTTTTTGCAGAAGGAAAAATGGGCCTTACCTACATGTTTCAACTTTAAATGTGACCAAAAAATAATTAAAGATACAGCCATAATGATCATGTTTGTCGTGAATTGAGTTTTCCTGTGTTGTTATTTTAGGTTTCTGTGTCTAGTGAGTCTCTGTGTTGTCCTGTCATTTTGGTTCAGTCGTTTCCAGTTGCTACCAGCTCTGAGCTTTGTTTAGTCAGTTCATCTGTGCTGTCTGGATTTTTGGATTACTTCATCATTAAACAACCACCATTCACTACAACCTGGGTGTAGTGACTTACAGTAGCAAGTCATGACTTGCTACCGCACAAGTCATGACAGAAGGACCCAACCAAGCGTAACTAAGGTGAGGAATGCGAAAAGGAACATCAACATGGACCCAGCAAGTTGGGATGAATTCATTTCAACAATAAAAAACTATGTGGAGATTGTGGTGGAACCGTACTTCGCCCTCAGGCACATTGGGGTCGCCATCCGACTCCTCTTGGTGCAGGAGGGCTGGTCTGCCCATCTCTCGTACCTGGGGTTGGTGGAGCTGCAACTGGAGGCAGAGTGGGAACACCAGACAGCTTTAGTTTTCTTCCGCTCCACCACCCTAGCTCCAGCCACAGCTCTGCTCTCGTCTCCTGCGCCCGCCACACCTCCAGTTGCAGCCGCTGCAGACTCTGCTCCCCTCGCTCCCGGTGCTACAGACACTTTGCCTCTCACCGCCGGAGCTGTGGATACTACTCCTCTCGCCGGTGTGGTCTCAGCTCTCTCCGCCGAAGCGAACGCAGCGCCTCTTGCCGCCTCATTGGACTTGGCACCTTTCGCTGCCGCTGTGGATTCTTTGCCCCACGCTGCCAGCCTGCATCCAGCCACCGCTGTCTCCTCTTCTCCATCCACAGTCCCCATGGTCATGGGGTTCCAGGCGGCCAGGTTTTCACCTGGCTGACAGGCAGCAGGGCTGATGGCGTGACCTGCCCCTCTTAGTGGGTTATCTGCTCCTCCCTGTGGTCCTCCTGAGCTCCTGAACAAATCAGAATATATAAAATGCATCTCTGCCAAACTGAGCAGTAAATGCTGCAGGCAGAAAGAAAAAAATATATAAAAATTGTTTGTCTGATAATCAAAGTTTGCATACTGTTCTCCAGGATCTCCAGGATTAGAGGACTGATGTCTCAGCAGGATCTAGAGAAACTCATCCATGCGTTTATCTTTAGCCGTATTGATTACTGCAACAGCGTCTTCACAGGTCTGACTAACAAATCAATCCTCCAGCTGCAGCTGATCCAGAAGCTGCTGCTCGCGTTCTCACTAAAACCAGGAAGATAGAGCACATAACACCAGTTTTAAAGTCCCCACACTGGCTCCCTGTAGCTCAGAGGATTTATAATACTGTTAGTTTATAAATCACTGAACGGTTTAGCACCACAATACATTAAAGATCTGTTATTGCTGTACCAACCGTCTAGACCCCCAAGATCTTCTGGTTCTGGTTCTGCTCTGTATCCCCAGAACCAAACAAGGAGAAGCAGCATTCAGTTTCTATGCACCACAGATTTGGAACAAACTTCCAGAAAACTGTAAAACAGCTGAAACACTGGGTGCCTTTAAATCTCAACTTAAAACCCACCTGTTTAGAGTTGCTTATGGCTAAATTAGGATTAGAGTGTGGGTTTTGATGTCTTTGATGTTTTTACTGTTTTTATCTTTAGTTTTTATCTATTTATTAATTTCTTTCTCACTATTTACGTTTTAATGATGTAAAGCCCCCCTGAAAATGTCCCAGTTAAAAGACGTTTAAAGTCCTATGGGGTTTAGAGTCCCAGTTGACGGCGTTTCAACTTAAACCTAGAGGTTGGAGTCCTTGTCAAATGGCGTTTTTGACTAAAGTCCCAGAGGGTTAGAGCCCCAGTTAAGCGACAGTTAAATGATATTTAACTGAAGTCCTAAAAGGGGTTAGGGTTTTAATGTTTTTATCTTTTTTAATCTTTTTCAAAATGTCTTTCTCTTTCTCACTGTTTATTCAATGTCACATGCTGTTTTTATTTTAATTATGTGAAGCACTTTGAAATGCCTTGCTGCTGAAATGTGCTATACAAATAAAATTTGATTGATTGATATCAAAAGGGTTTCCCATCCTTGATGATGAACAGTTTGGGACATCACCTCCAAACATAAGAACATAATGGATCTGAATGGAAAGTTAAACTCTGTTCTTTTTGCAGAAACTGACATGAAAACCGAATCAATGAAGAAAACAATAAGGTATGAGGAGCTTTGGGAATATCAGAATGTCATCTGAGTCTGAAGTGGTTCTTTCTACCCTCAAATTCCTTCCTGCTGTATTCTGTGCTCCTGTGTTTTATTTTTGTTTCATTAAGTTAAACTCTAAAACCACATTGTTTTGGTTCCCAAGCAATGAGAAGAAACCTGATGCTCCAGCAGAAAACTTCACATGTGTTGAGATTCAAACACCGCCCCAGTCTGACCAGTCTGACCCAGCTCAACCCCAGTCTGACCAGTCTGACCCAGCTCAGGTATGAATTTACCATCAAAAATATTATTTGTATAACGTCTATGGTTATTGTTGCTGCATACATTTAAAGTATTTATGCATTACTTTATTTTCCCCTCTATTCTGTTCTGTCTGGTATTAAAGTTGGTTTGATCTGAAATATTTAAGTGTAAGAAAATATAAAAGCAATAGAAAAACTTTTTCAAAGCATCGTATTTTCCTTCTCGTTGCTTCTGATTCTCTGTCTCACTTTCCTTCTTGCTGTCTGGAAGGCTGCAGCATGCGCCCCTGCTGTTGTCAGCAGGAGTCAGCAGGACCTAATGATGTGCAAAGCAATGTGCATTGGTATTGCCTACTCATCCAACATTGGTGGCATCACCACACTGCCAGGAACCTCTCCAAATCTCATCTTCTCTGAGTATCTCAATCAGTGGGTGACCTACTTCATTATGTACATTACTCTTGGTTTGGGTATGAAAAAAGGAGAAACATAACAGGGTAAACCAGCAGTGTATGAATAAAAGTGTTAGTGAGACATTTAGGAAAGTATTAACATCACTATGAATTTTCATCCAAGTAGTGTTTGCATTCAAATGATCCACTCTTAATACTGTCTTCACCTTAAGGATTTACCCAGAATGCAACTGCATCAACTTTGGGAACTGGCTCCTGATGTGCCTTCCCATCAGTGTCATCATGCTCCTGCTCACATGGATCTGGCTGTACTGGTTGTTCCTTGGCTCAGAGTGAGTTTCAACACATCATTATGATCTTAACTCACATGTGGTTTTAAATCATGTAATCTAGCTCTGCTTTGTAATAATTAATAACTATTGACCCCTTTGCATGGTTTAATAAGATTTACTGTAATATCATTAGACATTTATATTCATCATTCTATGCTTCCATTTTCTAAAACGCTTATCCCTAGTGGGGTCACTCTCCACAGGTCGATGGGTGAGGCAGGGTCACCATGGGCAGGTTGCCAGTCCATTACAGGGCAGACATTTATATATTAAAAAAAAATAAAAACCCCAGTGTGATGTAATGCATTTTGAGTTGCTCTTGTGGAATTTTAGCTGTTCAAAATAATGTTCATTTGTTACTGTGTGGTCTGACCTGAGTTTTTACACAACTAATTGTGGTTAACCTCAGGCTGACCACTGTAATGTATGTACTTATTACTTTGACAGGTCATGTGGTTGTTAACCCATTTTATACTGAACAGTTAAGAAAAACAGCAACAAAAATAAATAGCAAAAAAAAAGCACAAACTCAGTAAAAAACATTTATTTGCTTAGTTCGGATTATGAAAATAAAAATAATCAGTCAATCAACTAAGTTTATTTGTACAGCACATTTCAGCAACAAGACAGTTCAAAGTGCTTTGCATGATAATGAAAACACAAAAACAGAAAGACGTAAAACACAAAGTCAACAATTGCTGGGTTTCAGACACTGACCCGGATGATGCGCGAAATTCAGATGGAGGGCCGGAAGGGGATTTCTCTGGTTCAAAACAAAGCAAAATTGATCACAACGATTATGCTAATGCCTTAAACAGGCTGGAACAGATGAGGCATCTCGAAAAAATATGCATATTTTTAGGATATGATCCGTATTATCTTGGTTAAAAAAAACACTTCCCTTATAATCTTGAGGATTTACCCGGTGTGGAGGCGATCCACATAACTATCTGGAGCTGCAGACCTCATATTATACCACAAGCCAGAAGAAAGCTTTCAAAAGCCTGGAGAATACAATCATTTACTTTCAAGTTGGGTCAATCATTTAGGATCAAAGGAAGCATTAAATGGCTGTCAACTTGTTTCTGTCGGGTGAGTAGTGAGTTGTGCTATTTTAAGTAATTAGTCATGATAAAGATGCTATCCTAACAACAAACTAACCCATGTTATTTCTGAGCTTGGATGTCCTGATAAATAATTTATTTAGCTTCTGTAAATCTAAATTCTTGCTGGAGTTGTATGTTAATGTTGAGTTATTGTACGACGCTGAATTCAGATCCAATGTAGATCAACTATTCGCACCAATCTACGGAAACCCCATGTTCGTGTCTGGCCAGTATAGTTCGTGGCCAGACACGAAGCATGTTGGGGAATAGTCACAACTCACAGTGACTGAATGGCAGGGTAGGTTACATTTAATTTATTTAGCTTTTTATTGTTTGTTTGTTTTATCATTAAAGTCCCACTGAATAAATATTAGATTTTATGTCCGGGACTCAGCACTGAGCTAGCTGCTAACAACGTTAGCACTCTGAGGACAACCACGCTAGGCATAAAAATAATATGTTGTGGAAGTCAGCAGAAAAAGACGAAAAAGTAATTTGAGTCTTGTTTTATTCTCAGTGTGTTCCAACAAAAACCAAAAATGGAATAAATAACAACCGTTGGTGTCTTCACGCCTCACCTTCTCCCCTTCACAATAAAAGCATACATTCTGATGTGAAATACATTGTATCCGCCACAATATCTTTCCTTACATATGAAAGCTCGTCTTTCAAAGTAACTGTCCAGTAAAATATCTGAAAATACAATTTAAATTAAAGCTCCAAGCAGCCTCGAACGGCCCTCACAGCTCAGCGCCGCTCTGGCCAATAGGCCAGAGTGATCACTATAATTACACAATTATAGTGATCTCGTTAAAACGAACAACAAATGACATAGAAATGTAATAAAACACAAAGATGCATAACATTTTACATGTTGATAATCAACAACTATTATGACTTGTCATAATGAAGACATTTTTGCCTAGGTTAATGTCAAGTATTCATAGCAAAGAAATTTTGAATAATGTCAACTTTGCATTAAACTGTCAATGACAACAGTCATAAATAGTCATGAAGACTTATTCATGTTCATGACAGGTGTTATGTCATGTTTATGACAGAGTCATGTCAATCTTATGCACACCCCTTCAAATAAAGTGTTACTGAAAAGTCACTGTTTGGAACACATGTCAAACTCAAGGCCTGTGAGCTAAATCTGGCCCACCATAGCTTTTTATGTGGCCCTCTAGATTCTAGACTTAACACTAAGTGTGCTTAAATATTATGTTATCAATCAAATCAATGTAGTTTTTATCTGTTTACTTCCAGATTATATCCATCAGTCCCTCCAATTTCTTGAGAATTATTGTAGAAATTCATGCAAAATCAACAAATCCTCACACTTTTTTGCACTAATGCATAGTTGGTACCAAACAGCTACCTCAACCTTAATATGATCTATACAGCAGGTAATAAAATATTTCCAATATTTTGCCAATATTTCCAAATTAGTACCACAAATGCTCTGATTTTAATTGTTTAAAAAATTACAAAAAGAATCCTGAGGGACTGAAAATATGTTCAATAATATTATTTAATTTCTGTCATGTTCCGTGTTTCTGTGTGTTTATTTTTGAGATTTTCTGTGTTTAGTCACGTTTTCCTGTGAGTCTCTGTCCTGTCCTCCTCGTTGATTGATCCCAGCTGTGTCTCGTTCCTGTGATTACCCTCCCAGTGTATTTAGTCTCACCTGTTGTCTGTGTTCCTTGTCGGATCCTCATCTTTGTTTGTGATTTGCTGCCACGCCTGTTTCTCCTGCCACACTCTCCAGTGGAACTGCCTAGTCCTGGATTGTGTTAGCTCGCATGTTAGTCCGTTTATCTGTTGCTACCGGTATTAGCTGTTGCTAACTCTGCCGTGCTGCCAGTTCTGGACTGTCGAGTCGTCTTTATTAAAACCATTATTTCACCTACATCCTGGGTCTCAGCATCTTCTCCTCACCTTACCACCACCCAACCTGACAATTTCAAATATTCATTGATGTTTTAACAGGTTCTCAACAAGGTTTTATCACTACATTCTGTCACAAACTGCCCTCTAAGAGGATTCATGATCTTGATTTGGCCCAAAATGAAAATGAGTTTGACACCCCTGGTTTAGAATGTAATAATAGATATTTCATTGGAAACAACGATATGTTGCCAGATGAAATAAGATCTGACTGTGATATACAAGCAATACACAGTTGCAAATATTAATAGCCTTCTGTGTAATTGCATCAATTATTTTGGGAAAGACTTCTAGTTTCTCTTTAATTTTTGTGAACAGCAAGAATTTGCAGGGCATTTATGACACAATAAAGATAACACTGAATAAGAAAAACTTTGTTTTTTTCTAAGCCTGGAAATTAAAGTACATTTTAGGGATTCAACTAGCACTCTTATTTCTTACATTTTGTAATTCCTAGTAGACATTTACACACTGTCTCCATAGCTTCACGTTCCTGTGGCAGTGTGATGGAGTGCAGTCTGGGAAAGAGAAAGCAGCAAGAAAAGTTATAGAGGAAGAATACAAGTCATTGGGAGCAATCAGGTGATTATTTGGTCACTCATTCAGTATACATTTTTTTGTATTACTAAGGCATGCTACATAAAGAATCCTTGCAGTTAATTACACGTTATTTCATCTATCTGTTATAATTGATTCTATCTATCCAGGCCTCAGGAGATCTTCACTGGCATGGTTTTCCTGCTGATGGTGTTGTTGTGGTTAACCAGATCTCCAGGTTTCATGCCTGGTTGGGCTTCTCTCTTCCCTCAGTGAGTGACATTTATTTGCATACCTTAATTCATATGTTCTATATATTTTTACACATGTATATTAAATCAAAAGTTCAGTCATACCTTGACTTGGTAAGTAGAAGGCAGCTACTTGTTTCTTGATCACATCTCACCTCTCAACCAAGCAGCATCTTCATTTGTGAACATTGTTGGAAGTAAAGCTGAGAAAATGCTGCAATTTCAGTCACTGTGTTCAGCTTCAGCTCCAACTGTCCAGCACCAGTGCAAGGTTTGATAATTCACAGCTCACAAATCATGGATGTGACTTGACTGCTCACACTGCACCTGTGTATGCATCCCATCTGACTCTTGAATTCATCCCACCAGGTGTTAATGGCAACAAAGCATCAAAGAAACAGTATGACACCATTACCTCACTGCAGATAAAGCACCCGGAAGCATTTTACATGGTTGAGGGAGAATTTAATCACAAAACTGATGGACACTGCTCGGTTTTTACCAACATTCTGGTCTGTGTGTACACTAACATTCACAGTGCATACAGAGCTCTTCCTTGCCACCATCTTGGCCTTTCCAACCACCCACATTTCTATCCTGGTGGTACCAGCATATCGTCTGCTGGTGAGATAGATAAAGCCAACGAAGAAGACAGTCACTGTGTGGCCCAGGGATGCAGCCTCTGTACTCCAGGACTGTTTTCAGTGCACAGACTGGCAGCTTTTCAGAGAGGCGGCTTCTTATGAGGGAGAGATGGACCTGGAGTGTCATAAGGGGTGGTTGTGGTGAGGATATGGACGCAGGCGGACCCAGGAGGTAAGTGAAAATTATGACTTTAATGATGGTCAAAGGCACGGAACAACAGAGAACTGTACGGGGAAAACAGGCATCACACGACACGGGGAAGCAGTCCAGAAATCAACGAAAAACAACCCATCAGGGTGGGCGGAGGGAAAGAGTCCACGAGGAACAAAAACAGAATTACTCAGTCCAAAAAAAAAAAAACACAACAGCAAAACAAAGACACGGTCAGGGCGGGACCTGCCGTGGACAGTCCGGCGGGCGACTCCGGTGCAGGAAGCGCAGTCCCGGAGGCGGGTCTGGCGGTCTCCGCCGCCGCAGCAGGAGGCGCTCAGGCCTGGGGCCGGCTGGAGGCCCTGGAAGGCCGGCAGAGGGGCCGGCCGGCAGGGAGCTCGGACGAAGCAGGCTCTGGAGGCGAGAGCTCTGACGGAGCGCTGGCTGCTGCAGGCTCTGGAGACGGAGGCTCGGGAGGCGGTGACGCCGCACCGGCGGCAGGTTCTGGTGGAGTCTCGCGGGGCTGCACACTGGCAGCAGACGGAGCAGACTCTGGGGGCTCGGACGGAGCAGACTCTGGAGGGCCGGCAGGACGGCCGGCGGGGAGCTCCTGGGGCTGCGCTCCGGCAGTGGACTCGGGGGGGGGGGGGCTCGGGCTCGTCCGCAAATTGAGGGGGCGGAGCCACAGGAAAATCTGGAAGCCCAGAGAACTCTGAGGGCTGCCCTCCAGCAGCGGGCACGGCGAACACTGGTGGTGGCGACAGCAGCCACCTGGGCGTGGGGATCGGCGGCAACGGGGCACCGGAAGCGGCGGGGACAGACGCCGCCTCGGCGCGGGCACCGGAGGCAGCTGCAGGTGAGGCCCAGGGTCCGGGACCTCCGACGGCACAGGGCGGCAATGTCGGCGGGGTCCGACCCCTGGTGGGCACAGCACCAACCGTGTTCCCCACCAAGGGTTAGATCTGGCGTCCATAATGATGGTTGCTTCTCTCACCGTAGTTGTGGTCGGATCCTTCTGTCATAAGCGGTGGTTGTGGTGAGGATATGGACGCAGGCGGACCCAGGAGGTAAGTGAAAATGATGACTTTAATGATGGTCAAAGGCACTGAACAACAGAGAACTGTACGGGGAAAACAGGCATCACATGACACGGGGAAGCAGGCAATACATGACAAGGATCCGACGAGAGACAAAGACAACAGGTGGGTTTAAATACACACGGGGTAATCAAGGGAATGAGACACCTGGGAAACAATCAACGGGGAAGACACAGAGACAGACTCACAGGGAACAGGACTACACAGAAAAAAACCTCAAAAATAAACACACAGAAACACGGATCACGACATGGAGTACACCTCTTTGGTTCTGGGGTTCATCTCCAAGTATACTGATGAAGTTGCCACCACCAAAAAAGTAACCTTTTACCAGATCTCACTGTGGTATACAGGTCACCACAGTCAGATGATTTGTTGTCACAGTCAAATGCAGGGGTGAGAGATGAAGTGAGAGCTCTTTTGAAAAGCTGTGGATCCTGCGATAAGGACAGGTGAGGCATCAGCACTCTGAGAGGCAAGGAAAGAACTGACTGCTGGCATCGTGAGGACCAAAGTCTCCACTGGGGAACTGGATTCTGGACTTCCTGACCAACAAACCTCAGACTGTAAGGATCCTCAACACCGTCTCCTCCTCCATCATCCTCAGGACAGGCTTGCTGCAAGGCTGCATGCTGAAAGCCCTCCTCTTCACTCTGCTGACGTGTGACTGCTCGGCAAGACACCCCAATTGGCATATAATTGCATTTGCTGACAACACAGTAATAGTGGATGCATCACGAACAGTGATGAGTCTAATTACAGAGAGGAGGTGGGACACCTGGTGCAGAGACAATAACCTCTGCATCAATGTGAAGAAGACCAAGGAGATGGAGGTGGATTTCAGAAGGGACAAGGATCCTCCTTCATCCCCTGTACATCAGAGGAGCAGCTGTGGAGGTGGTCTCCAGCTACAGGTACCTGTGTGTGCATATATCCAGTGACCTCGTCACCTGGAGTACTAATATCTCCCATCTCGTTGGGAAGGCCCACCAGCGTCTCTACTTCCTCAGGAAGCTGCAGAGAGCTGGACTTTGAACTGAGGAGCTTCTGTTGCTGTATGATGGAGAGTGTTCTCTGCACCTGCATCACCGCAGAGTCTTCCAGTGAGAGGAGTGCTCTGCAGAGAGTGGCTAAGGCTGCACAGAGGACTGGGGGGAGCAGCCTTCCATCTACCATGGTTCTCTACATATCACAATGCAGGAGGATGGCGTGCAACATCATGAAAGATTCCACCTATTGTTCGTTATGCTGCAATAGCCAGCCACACCCTATCCTCACCACTGACTGACTATTGACCAGTTCTCTATCTAACAGGTCCGGAAAATCCCTCAAAACCTGGGTCTTACCCTCTCATAGGTCCCCTGGGGATGTTCTGTTTAAACTGGCGGCGGAGAAAACTCGTCTAGCTCTAACTACCTTCAGATCCAGAAGTTACGGCCCTCTTCAGTTGAGAAACAGTCGCCAGAGTAGCCCTCACTGACGCTTAGTTTCAACAACCACTCCTGTTAACGGTAGCTTTTCTCCTTAAAATAACGGGCACTTGTTATCGGCTAGAATGGATTTAGTGACTTAGACATAAGTCCCAGGGCCATTATTTATTACTCACCAAAGGAAAGTACGAAGCCACCAAATTTCTAGAATCATGCATGTAGATTTTACTTAAAACCAGGAGAACTCTCAAGAATTAATGACTCAATTAATTTCAATGTCCACAACTTCTATTGCTATTTTATTATATATTTTATTAAGCAAGCTTTAGCAGGGGTATATGACAAGCAACTCAGTTAAGAAGAAATTATAAGATTTTAACTGGTAACAATCACAAATCATAATTTTAATCATACCCTATCTTCTTTCTTATCCCTAACCTATGTCACTACTCTCACTGAGCGAGGCTTTTAGGGGCAGGGCAACTCACACCCGTTGTTGGTTGATCTTGGCAGCCGATACTTTTAGTCGTCCTTGGTCAGAGTCTCTGTCCCGGTAGGGCAAAGTCCTCCTTCGGAGAAGCAGCAAAGCCGATCTGTCCAATTTCTTTTAGACGAACAGAATCTTCATCACTTAGTGACCTTTGTCTTTTCCCCAAGTCGGCTGCAGTTGAATAGAAATTGTAGGGTGGAGGCAGAGGAAACGGTCGGATTTCAGGGGCCAGGGCTGGGGCTGACGGATCTTGTCCTTCTTTGCGGCGAGAAGTCTCAACTTTTCCCTCGGTCCCAGGGTGTGGTCCTCTGCTGATCTTTCGCCTGCGTCTTCTTGTTGACTCTCCTTCAGCGCCGCGGACTAAGAACGGTTTCCTCCCCAGCTCGCTGGCTTTTAAACCCTCTTGGCCCACAGTTGTGTATGGGAGAGGTCTTATGACTAACCCTTCCCGATTATCTCATCGGAAAGCACTCGTCCTGCCCAAACCTTGCTCCACCCTAGATCTGGTAATGCACAAACCTCCCTCTTTTGCATCTGGCTGTTGCAACCTCTTTGCAACACTTCTCTTTTTTCTGTTGGTCATCTGGCAGTCATTACCTTTTTTGGCTATTTGTTCTGAGGCCTCCGCCCAGCCAGCTCCATGCTCGTGACATGACTCACTCTTCTATTTTCCTGTGCTCAACTCTACAATCTTCTTATAATGTACCATGAAACACAATTAACTCAAAACATAATCAATTTGTTTTACCATTATCTGAAATCGTGTATAACAACTAAGTTGTTACTGTTACCGCAGATCGTGAATACAGATTATGCATTTCAGTCATACATTACAGACATTGTGATTACAATACATCAATCATTTCAAACATTGTGATTACAATACATTAATCATTTCAACTATTACACAACTATGTCTTTTGTATTTCATTCCTTTAATCATTCCTAAATCAATACAAGATTACTGTTACTGCCCAGGCCTTTACCCTGCTTTCTGCGTGTACCTAGAGAGATCTCACAAGTCCATGCCAGTTTTCTTGACACCCCCTCCTTGAGATCGAACGGTGCGTCGCAGAAGACGAAAAGTCCGATCAAAATAATTCCAACACATCCCCACTGTGGATAGTCAGAATGTCTCTTTCGTAGCAGGTGACGGGCGAAGATGACGGTGTCCACGTGTCAACAACCTCGTACTCCGTCAGATTCGATGGCGGGGAGATCCAGGTTTCTGCATCTAGCACTTCATTCACTGTGGAGCTACACGGCTCAGATAAGTCGCATTGCTCCAACAGTGGTGGTGGAGGTGGAGTGGATTCGCCCACCTCCAAATCTGGCTGTGTGGCAGCTGGGAAACCACAGCATGCCTCCAACTCCTCAAGCAGATCCTGAAAATCCTTAGCAAACGAAGGAGACTGCATCTCACAAATGCAGGTGGTGGTGGAGTCTGTCTGACTCCCTTGTTCCGCGTGTGAGGCGAGAGGTATATCCTCAGTCTGGCATGCTTGGTGAGATGAACTGAGAAACTCAGCTTGGGTACCCTGGTCGTGAGTTGCAATGCTGGTCTGACATCCGACGTCCACGTACGTATCTGGAGATGCCGGGCAAACTGGTGGAATTGGATCACCCACCGCCACCACTTTGCCGTCCATAAGGTGCAGAGTGAAAAGGCACTGACGGGTGATCTGATTCTCCCAAAGCTTTTGAACAATGGGTAACACTCGGCCACTCTCCAAAGGCGACGTCTGAAGTGCGTCATCGGTCTGGCCCAACGCAGAGGTCCACACGACCTTATGGTCCCGTTCCAGGGATCTAGACGTAGAAGCCGCAATGTAAGGCAGGTCCTCCCGTCCATGGAGGCAGAGGATTGCCGTTACATTTTCAAGGTGTACGCAGTCGTGACACCAACGGGTAGACGATGCAACCCATATGAATCCAGAGGATTCTGCGGTCGTTCCACATCCCACGCAGCAGATCGGTGCCTGAAGAGAAACAGCAACCCAGGTAACTTTATAATTAGTAGTTATCGATTAGCTTTTACTCATAATGGGGAAAAGGGGTGAAAAAGCAATAGCAAGAGCATATAAAGGGAGCTGATCTAAACTCGTGTGCCTCTTTGAGCTGCTAGCCATGGGGAACGTATCACAGGGGGAACACTCTCTGACACTTGTGAGTCCTGATTCTGCCCAGAAGATGTGTCATGAAATATCGCCGCATGGGTCATAAACCACACAACGATGGGCAGAGTGGACGTCTTCTTCATCCAGTAGAGAATCACTAAAACTCCCCACCCTGTCGCCCAAATGGTCAAGATCGCCCATCTTCGGAGCCAACGGCGTTTGCCTTGACCTTTGATGGAGAAAGCCTGGTACGCCAGGTAGATGAGGATGGATGTCGCCAGAAGACCCTCGACGATGGCGGTGAGAATTTTCAGTGGTGCCGCACGGTTAGCATGGGTTCCTCCACAGACCAGCTCCATTATTAAGGCCGTCGTGTCAATGGTAAGCCAAAGACACGCCACAGCTCCTCTGCGCCAGTTGATGCGGGTTCGCCCCATCAGATAACAGACAAAAAGGGAAGGGGCATGCTCCCATCTTCGCATGAGGATGGGTCGTAGAAGGAGCTTCGCATATCCTTGGAGCACGACGAGCACTCTTAAGGGTTGCCCAATGGTCCAAGACCCGGTATGGCAGTAGACCACCCAGGAGAGGATGAACCCGACTTGTTCAAGGGTACTCACTTGGATTGGCTCAAAGGTTGGAGTGGTAGCAGAGGAGTTGGTCGTAGAGTTGGATGACATGATGTTCCCCTGGTAAGTTCTTGGTTTGAATCCGGTCTTGACAGCAGCTCTGACGAACGATGACTGGCTCGTCGGCACACAGCAGCGTCCCCTTATACCGATTCAGGCTCCTCCTTTAGGGGGAGGGGCTTGTGATCCCTCCCCTTGCAACGACAAAGTGCTTTTAGCCACACCTCTAGGACAACCTTGCCTACAATTAAGGCTACGGCTATGCCCAGGAGGCCCAACAAATATGGCCACAACATGCTCAAAGCGTTGAGCAACCAGTGCTCAACAATGGCAAGGCCCCCACCTACCACACTAGCGACTTCCTCCACTACAGTTGTTACGGTGGTTGTCAAGGTGGAGCCCAGGGTTTCATACCATCGACAGTCATGTTGTTGTAGGCCCGTCCCACACTTTTGCCAGATCTCCTTAGAGATATTACATGTAAGGTTGGAATAAAGGAGGTTAGGTCCCACCCAGTCAAATCCATGATCCACCACCCCATCACACAGACTCTGTCGGAACGCATGTCCTTCGGCTAGGGCGATGAGAGTGTCAGGGATAAAAGGAACTGGGAGGCCTAGGATGCTTTTGCGCTTCTGGAGGTGATATCCCAGAATTGCGTCCGTGCAGGTTCTTCCACTCACGAGTGCTCTCCTCCATTTGCCTTGAATTTTCCTCCATGTAACTTCTGATGCATGGGTTGCATACTCATCTGCATAGTGTTCCTTGCAGTGTTCACCCCAACCTCGAAGCTGGTGACAGGATTCCCTGGCCAGTCCAATAATACACTGCGTGTTATTACGCGTGCACGTCATGCGCCAAGGCCGTGGGACGACATAATTGTCAGGTCTCCAAAAAATCCCCGGCCAAATCACCCGGTCCTTGGAATAAACGGTGGCAATATACTGGTACTTGATCCAATAGTTGTCGGACTCCGTAAGGCAAGGTAAAACCCAGGCTTGTAGTTCCTCCTGTTGGAGTCCCCACCATTCCCAATCCCACGCTCGGTAGTAGTCCTCCCACCAAGCTCGGAGAACCAACTTGGCTGTAGGGAAGGTATTAGGATTGGGGCAATGATATTTCCAGGTGGAGTAAAAGGTGTTACTGGTTTGCCAAAGGTCGCATCGCGGAGAGGACAAAGTCTTCACCCAATCAGTGTCGTTAAGGCTATCAAAAATTCGTTTGGCTACACACTTGTCAATTTTTGCAAAGTGATCTTTCGGAGCATTCAGCAGATCATCTGGAGTTGGGAGAAGCTGTACACGCATGTCGGCCACATGTGGTCCTTTCAACCCGGCAGGGGAACGGACAGCCCCTTCTGGGAAATCTCCCTTGAAGTATACTTGTTTATTGATTACATAAGTCCATGGGAACGAGTCATTCAGCCAAGTTTCGATCTCCGTGCGCACTGCACTCAGACGAACCCATGAAAGTGTCCAATACTCTTTCAGCGCCAAAGCAATGTAATTTTGGCCGTTGCACATGTAATATTTGTTCCACAGGCATGGATTCAACAGATTAAACTTAGTTCTATAACACTCTTGCTCATCGAGCTGATACATGAACCGTTTAGGTCCTTGTCTAATTAAGAAGGCTGTAATATTTGTCCAGACCAGCCCAGGCAGCACTGTCGGTTGCGTTCGAGTGACGTTGCTGGCGTTCCTGTTCTTGAACAGCGTCGAGGTGTCCACTACCTCCTCTTCACAATTTAAATGATAATCTCCCCAGAACTCCCCTTTTGGGAGCCAAGCTTTGCAGCCTGAGGATCTATGCGGGGCCGAGTAAATTACCTCATTGTCCCAGTATCCTTGAAGCGGCAACGACTTTAGGGGTCGACAGGCCATGTTGCAGTGCCATTCGGGCATGCCTCGGTCCGGATGGATCCAGTTGCACCTGACGGTCCGACGTTCTTTCCGTTGCAGAATTCTTATCCAGCAGATTACTCCATCGTTGAGAAATTCATGGTTGTAGATTTCCCAGGTGCGGTTCAGTAGATTATCGATGGTGGAATCATTCAAACCATAAGCTCGGCTTTCCACATATTTTTTCCCATTGTCCTTGGCAAATTTCTGAGTCTGGTTCTGAATAGATGACCCGTTGTCCCATGGTACAAAGATGGAGATGGTACTCGTGTTCCAGCAATTGAAGGTAGCATATCTGGAACGAGCATAAGTGACTCTTGAATGCGTGAGATGCCAGGGCCCAACTCCGACGAAGTATAAGATTGTGATAAGGATAGATGCGGCAAACAGTAAAGCAAGTAGCGTAAGCAAAGTTTTTATGTACAGTGGGGCATCCGTTCTCGTGGTCTTTTTCCGTAGCAGGGGTCCGTCAGGGTTTTCCGAGTTATCATCGTCGTTAAAGTTAGCGCTATCTTCCGAATCCAGAGCATCTTCTAACAAATTCGTTCTGGTATACATACGTCTCAGACGTGTTTCTTCCATCCTGGTCTTCTTGTCATGAGGAGAGGATTAGCAACTCTCTGGGGTCCTTCGTATTGGGCTTGGTGCAGATCTTCTTCAAGGCTCTGGTGCGATGTTGAGCAGTGGTTCTCGTAGCCGCTCGTCTGGTGGCTCTCCCTTGCAGGAGGGAGTTATACACAGGAGAAGGGTAGGGTAGATTAGGTTCCAACCCCCTCCACACCCATTTCCAAAGGAACACCCTCCAGAAGTCAGGTTGAGGAAATGGGCCTTGGGCGGTGCCACCCCGTAGCTGGTCATCTTTCCAGGCCTCGTGTTTGTATCCTACTGATGTTGTTACTGAAACATATGTACATAATGATTGCCCATGCAATGTCAATCTTGTACGATACCCCCAAGACGTCGGAGTGAAGATCCTCTGATGAGGCGGATTGGGGTAAACTCTGTCTAATTCCAACCTCAGTGGGAGCCTGGTGTTGTTAAAGACATAATAGTCTGGGTTTGTTTCCATCTTCAGGACGACCTTCGCCATACCTGGAGAGGTAGTCCAGAGGATCATGCCATTTACCGAGAGTTCACAGTACTGCCCTTGTAATGGTTCCAAGTAATGGGGACCCCACCGAACCCGCGCTTCCTTCCCCTTAATCATCAGATAGACTGTATTGAAAATCCATGGAAGGTGTTGTGAACAGTCCGGTGAAATTCCATCATAGCTAGTCGCCTCGGGTGACATTTTTCCTTGCCAAATCGGGATTACTGAGGGGACAAAGTAATATGGTTTCTGCCATGGACGTGGCGATGCCTCCTCATTCTCCTCGACTTCTTTCACCTCACGGAGATCGGGGGGTCGAAGATAGGTAAGGTGCTTGAGGTAGTAAGCTTCTGTAAGCGGATAGGAGACAGTGAAATCTTCTCGTGGCATGTCCAATAAGATGGAACCATTTGGCAGTTTTAAGAAGGGCCCTTTTTTAGAGAACCCAGACCAGACTTCTGGGCCTACTTTGAATAATTTGCTTACAAAATATTTCTTCCCCTTTCGTTTTTTATCTTTTCTCTGACTTTTAGACTTGGTAACTCGGTCCCCTTCTTCCAGAGTGTCCTTTAATTCTGACTTTTCTTCCTCCATGCTGATGTGAGCGACTGCCAGGCGCTAGTCTTAAACTTCTTCTTGGGAGGTTCTAGTTCGACGGTGGCGTAAACCTTTTCCTCGTGCACCACCTTAACTGTTGCTCCTACTGAGTACACTCCTTTGTAAGGGATGGTGAGCATCTGCACTGACAGTTGAACTTTACGGGTGGTGCTAGGATCAGTGGGCGTTCTCACTCTGTGGGCCACGCCTCCTGGGACTTGGAATATTCCGTCGCGGAAATTGAGCTCCGCTGTTACTGTGTACAGGGCCGACTTTTCTTTGGGTCTTGCTGCATTGCTGCCCCACCCATCTATCTCTGTGGTGTAGTAATACAGGTCTGACGTGCGTACTCCCCTCTCCCTTGGTACGTCCGGTAGATCCGTCACCGGGATGGTGCAGTCGTTAATAACCTCTAAAATTAAGTGAGCCCAGGTGGTCAGCTCCCAGGGGCCCGTCCAGCCCCCATTAACAGCCTGTACTTTAGTCTCATCGGGGAGTAAGCTTAGCTCCTCAGCCATGGGGCGGTTGGTTTGAGGCCGATATACCCGGAAGACCACAGGGGAGTGCGTTGTACTCACTGGTGGGAACTGCAGCTGTGTTCGCCCGGGATCATAAGGCCAGGCAGAATGGACAGAGTCCCACAGGTAATCGTGTGGTCCCTCTTCCTTCCGCCAGATCCACTGTTCCCTCGCTGAGGAGTCCTCTGGGGTGTTGGGCGGAGCAGAAGGTCCTGAAAACCATTGAACCGATGGTATGGGGCTTCCATAAGTACACTGGACCCCTCCGTATGTTTGGAAGTACCGCAGCGAGCTGTAAAACCTCCTCACTTGCCAGCCTTCAGCTTCCCCCGACAGAGTCACCTCTCCTCCCTGGATCTGCTCGTTGCAGACAGAACAGCTGCTCAATTCTTCTCCGTCCCATAGACAGGTACATCTTCTTGGTTCCTCCTCCCGCCATCCCCACTGACTCACTAATACCAGCCGAGGCAGGTAACCCATCCGACAGCTTCCACATATCTGGACATTCATGACAGAGACCGGGGAGACGGGAAGGTGTTGCAGTCTACTGGCTATCGCTTCTTGTCGCCTGGGCTTGTCGCGACCTGGTCCCTCCCAAGTGATGGGGAGTTGGCTAATTGATAAACACACAGGGCAGCGGTTCTTCGCTTTGCTCCACACCAGCATTTCAGGATCTGCCGACAGGACTCCATTTTTGGCCCAATCCAATTTCTTCAGGGCTCGTCCTGCCCAAATCCCTGAAGTTGTTCTCCTGATCACAACCACCCCTTTCACGGTGGCCAGTCCGAGATAGGGTGGAACAAAACATGATTCACTGGCCATTTCACCGGCTTCTGCTTCTCTTTAGTCAGGAACTGGTTTGAGCTGTTCAACTCCTTGGATCCCTTTCTTCTCCAGCAGTACTGTGTTCCTATCCAGTACCTGCTTAACAGTGTCTCTTGTCTCAAACTTAGGCTTTACTGCTGCACTCACAGGTTGCTCTCTTGCTTTGACCCACACTTGTTGTCCCACTCTGAATGGTATCGTGGGCGTTGTCTCTTCCTTTTTGTCGCTGGAGCCCCGCCCCACTTCCTTCGTAGTGAACGGTCGTTGGTTGAGCTCCATTGAGGGGGCGGGCCTTTCTGCTCTGGTTCTGTCGTTTAGGGCCTGCCCTATTTCGACCGCCATGGTGCTCCAGTTTTTGTCGTTAGCATTCTTAGCTATCCAGCTCTTCACTAACCCAATGGCGCGCTCCACTACTCCATTGGCCTGGGGTGTATAGGGTGGCGAATACACCCTCATCACCCCATATTTTTGACACCATTGGTCAACCTGTGCATTACGGAAATGTGTTCCATTATCCGTCCGCAGCTCTTTCGGGATTCCCAGGGCACTGCACACTTGTTCCAGCATGCTGACAACACTGCTGCCATTCGCTTTTCTGGCTGCTTTTACGATCACGAATCCCGACATTGAGTCCACCAACACTAAAAGGTACTTCTCCCCCCTTTTTCCTGTTGTTCCCATGGGGCCTGCAACATCCATGCAGACTGAACCCCAGGGGATCATGCTCTTGATGGTTAAGCCCTCCAACCGTTGCCCTCGGCGACCTGCGTTGTATTTTCCACACACTTCACAGTCCCTCAGCACGCGTTGGACTTGTTTCACTGGGATCCAAAGTTCATGCTCCTCCAGCTCCTTACGGGTAGGTCGTACGCCTGCATGACCAAGGGCTTCATGCACACTCCGCACGACCTCATCCACGTACTCCTCTGGGACCTCCCTTCCTCTGGGAGTGCTGTCCCACTTCTCGATTCCGACAAAGACAATCTTCCTTTGTTGGACATAACAGTCCACCTCATCATTCCCACGCCAATGAGCTCCCTCATGCGTGTGCGCTCGTTGGTGCTCTACTTCGAGCTCCAGTTGCATTTTCAACTCCGCAATCTTTTTCCATAAATCTTTATGCGCCACCGGTTTACCTTTAGCTGTCTCAAAGCCATTTTCTTCCCAAATGGCTAAGTCTTCTTGAAGGGCTTGGGCACAGTAGTGACTGTCCGTCACTAACCTGGCTCTCTTGATCTTTCTTTTCCCTAGCTCCAGCAGTCCTTCCAGTATTGCTGTCACTTCCCCGGCTTGAGCACTACCGGGGGCCTTTCCTTTCTGTCGACATCTCTCTTTGCCGTCTTGTTTCAAAATGAAACCCCAGTAGGCCACTTGGTCGGACCCTTTCTTTGATCCATCGGTGTAGAGTGTCCATTCCGGTTGTCCTGGCTTCTCAGGTGTCTCCTGTTGCCGTTTCCTGTTGGTAGGTTGTGCTGGCCCGATTTCAAGCTCTGGGTCTAGCAGGATGTCTTCCCATCTCCCCCACCGTGCATTCGTTGCTTTGGTGCTTTCGACGGTACCTTTCCTCAGGTACTTGTGGACCTGGCTCTGTGTGATGACTTTAACTGGTTGTCCTTGTGCCAGATCCTTCAGTACACTCCAGTACCGAGCTAGCACTGCCAGTTCCTTCTCTTCTTGTGGGTACTTTTTCTCAACGGAGGTCAGGGTATAACTCCATAGTGTTACCAGTCCTCCGTTCTCATTACTCACTTTAATCATGGCATCGTCTTCTTCGCAGCTGATCTCCGCCACCAATCTATCTGACAAATTTCTCGGTTCAAGTCTCACTGCGGCCTGAATTGCCTTCTTCAGGTCCTCCAAATCTCGTTGGTTTGCCGCTGTCCAAACCCAGGGTTTCTTTCCTCCTTCTTCATTCTCCACACTTTTTTTCAGGCAGTTGTACAAAGGTCTGGCGTACTTCTGGTAGTTGGGTACATGATCTCTGACGTAGTTGCATAACCCTAATATCTTCTGAAGTTCGTTTTCTGACTGAGGGGGCTGAATGTTCATCATTTTCTCCCTATACCCATCTGAAAGTCCCAAGTCTGACGTGACCTGGAAACCCAGGTAATTCACTTGGAACTGTCCAAATTGGCACTTCTTCAGGTTCAGCTTCAGGCCCGCTTTTGTAAGGTTCTCAATCACCCTCTGCAGCCTCTCCAGATGTTCTTCCTCGGTGTCATCAGCGATAAAAACATCGTCTATGTATACAGTTGCTCCCACGTCCCCCAGTACCTCCATCACGGCTGACTGAAAAACGTTTGGCGAGTTCTTATATCCCTGGGGCAACCTTTGCCAAACGTAACTTTTGCCTTTATGAGTGAATGCTGTCTTACCCTGGGATTGTCTTGCGAGGCGGAGGGAGAAAAATCCATTAGCCAGGTCGATGCAGGACTTGAACTTCTTTACGCGCAGTGTCTTTAGTGTGCCTTGGGGATTGATCAAGCTGGCCCGATTCGCTATCGTTCTTCGGTTCAAGGCCTTAAAGTTGATGACTGGCCTCCAACCCCCTCCTGCCGATTCGGGTTTCTTCACCGCTTGGATGGGGCTGTTCGTGATCGGGTTGAGCTCCTCTCTGATGATTCCTAGGGAACCCAGTTCCTTTACTATCTTGTCCATTTCTTCCACTGCTCCTGGATTTAGCGGGTACTGTCGAACCGGCGGGTGCACTCCACCTTCAATATGGTGCACGAATCTTGGGCCCAAATCTCCGCAATCGTTCTTGAATCTGGCTACTTTTGCCGAGGCGATAATTTCACGTAGCTTCTTCTTCCCGGCCGGGGAGAAGTCACTCTCTTCGATCTTCTGCTTTGTCACCGCCGGTATATCTACCGGTTTGTACCAGTCCTGAGTGTCCGATCCTGTCTGTGTCGGACCAACCTTCACTAACCTTGCTTTTAGGTTTGTCAGCCGTCTTTGGAGGGTCCGATAATTGCGCTTCTTTTTACTTAACTCCTCCAAATCTTTAACTGTAAGAAGATTATACGGTCCTTTAATCCACACTACTCCTCTCCATGTCCCATATGGCATCTTCTCTATTTTTCCATTGGCAAATTGCACTTTCAGGTGTCCTGCTGTTTCTAGGTCTTTGCGGGTCATCGACACCTCGGCTCCCGTGTCCACTAGGTAGGGTACTCCTTCCACTTTAGCGTAGATCTCGTCCCCCTCCCAGTAGGCATTCTCTAATATGACCCGCGACCTGGACTCCATTACTTCGATGGCCCTCCGGTCCCGGTCCTACGGGACTCGTGGAGGGCCGTTCTCTGTTCAGGGCTCAATTTTCTGTATTCCTCTTCCGTCAGGTAGGGGCCTCCTTTCGGCTGGTTCGATGATGCCGATTGGTTTATCGGTTTCCCTTGCGGCCCTGGTGCTCTTGGTTGAAACGTTCTGTTCTGGAAGTTGGGCGGCGATCTGTTCTGGTAACCGGTTGATGGTCGGCTCTGGAAGTTGGTTGACGATCTGCTTTGGAGGTTGGGTGGCGGTCTCACGTTGGCCTTGTTAGGTGGTCTTACTTGCTGGATCGATTCTTTCTTCCGTTTCTCTTCGTAGTACTGCTGTTCCAGATCGAAACTTTTTACAGCTACGTCCATCTGAGTGATAGTAGTGCCCTTCGCCGGCATTTTCACAAATGTCATCTCCCCTCTTCGGCCCCTTGTCACCTCACGCAGCACTTTCACATACCTTGCGGGGGGGATGGTCTGCTTTAGAGTGTGCCACAGAGGTTCCAACCTGCTTCCCTTGTCGAGCCGTCCCTTGGCCCTCTTAATCTGGGAGTCTTCATCATCCATGTCTTCTAACACCAACCGCTCATAGTTATCTTGCGCTGATTCTGATCCAATCATCGGATCCGCTGTCACACTGGTTAGCCACAGCTTCTTGGCTCCATCGTGGTTTGTGGTAGACAGCACGGTTGGCCAAACGTCTTTCAGATACTCTTCATTACTTTCGTCCGCATTTTTACTCCTGACCACCAACCTGAGGTTTTTGAGCTCGGCGTAAGCGTCTTGGCCGGCGCTGGGGGCAGTTGGTGGTGCCGGCCCGCTCCGTGAGGCCACAGGGCTACGCTGGTTTGCCTTCGATGATGTTTGTGGCGGCTCTTCCTCGTCAGCTGACACTTCATCTAGTTTTTGCTGGGCTTCCCGGGAGTACTTGAAAGCGGCCTTCTTCAGTCGTCGCAACATTACGTCGTGCATGATCCCAATGTATGCAGATCTAAAGTTGGAGGTCAAGAGCTGGTATGCCACCAGTGTGGAGCGAGACGGGGTCATCAGGATGTTGGCCCACTCACCGATGGTCGCCTCGACCCCAAGGGTAACTCGGTCATTCAGTCGGCCAGCCCACTCCTCTGGTATCTGGTAGTTGGTCTGACCGGCTTCTGGGACATATGCACGCCGTCCATCTTTGGCTTGTACTGGACCCCAGGTTACATCTCTTGCCATTCTTTCGGAGGCCTTTTCGATGTCGAAGGTCTCTGCTTCCTTCTTCTTCCCTCGATGTTGACCTGTGCGAAGGGGCTTGTAATTACCTAGGGGGTTCCTTGGGCCGGAGAAGGCGCTCTCTTGATCACTCTCATCTCTTTCCTCTTCTCCATCTTCATCCCCCTGTTGCTCTGGTTCCCCCTCTGACTCGCTGATGTCGCTGCATTGTGGCTGTTGTACGGGCTCATCTTCGAGGGAGTTCAGTGGCTGCATTTTGACCGGCCTCATATGTCCATCGCCTGCCTCCACTTGGGGTTCTTTCTTCTGCTGGACCTCATCACGCTTCCTCTGTTCGTAGTTGTCCGACTCAATGGCGAGCCTTCTAACGTACTCTGGTGCTCGGCTCTCCGGCTCAATTGATGACTTCTTCAATTTAATTTTCATTGGCTCGACCATCTTGGTCCGGCCAGTTTGACTGCTGTCTGGGGGTTCGCTCCGCTGGATTCTCGGGGGGTTTTTGCTGGTTTCAGGGGGTGAACGTTCGGCGTGGTACTGTTCCTCTATTTCAGCTGCTGCCCTTACACCTTGTTCGGTCTGGAGTTGATGTAAACGGGGGTCTACTACGAGCACCACCTCCCTTAGCCCCAGGAGGTGACTGTTAGTCTTGGCTATCGACACCACCCCTTTCTCCGCGACCGATTGAGCGGTGCTCCCTCTCAGATCCGGGGATCTCAGTCCTTGCACGCTCACTACTACTCTTCTCAGGCCTTCATTACTCGCAGCCGTGAGTCCTCGGTACAGTCCGTGCCAAATCTTTTTCCGGTAATCCTCGAGGTTGTCTTTTTTCTTGTAAGCGTCGATTGGGACCAAGATCACCACACCGTAAGTCAGGTTGTAGCCGTTTATCGTGACTATTTCTCCTTTGGTTGCGGCGCTGCCTGTTGTTCTCAGAAGGCGTTGATCCCGTTGGTAGTCTTCTCCCGCTCGATGTTTGAGGTCCGTTCTAAACTGTCGGTTATGGATTTTGTACTTATCGTTGGTGAACGCGATCAGTCCGTCACCTTCGATGTCCCACGGCTCTCCGATGTAGCGATGCACTTGAAGCCCCGTCTGCAGCCTGACGCTGATGATTTCCTTGGGCAATGGGGCCAGTTCTCGGGGCATCTTCCGGGCGTTTGATTTCTGAAGCTTCTTCCTGGGGCCGTCGGTTGTTCCTCTCTCTTCGTCTGTGTCGCCCCTTTCGTCATTGGAACTGCTTTCAGATTGCTGTCGTAGGGGGGCCGCTGGCTTCCTCTCCGTGCTATATGCTTGTGGCTGGAACTCGCCCCTCCAGTCCCGTCGCGGAGACCACTCTTTCACTGCCTCTGCCCATTGTCCTTCATCGAGGTCGAAGGCAAACGTCCTACCCTCAGCCCTCTGCCCCGACAGCTTGGAAGGACCTGGTCGGTCCTCTGAAGGGCCCAGTTGTTCTTGATCTTCTTCGTCTTCATCTCTCGTCAGGTCTATTAGTTCCCCTGATGCTGGCTTTCTTAGCGGCGACTGGTCACGGCTGGCCCTCTGAGTAGGAGGTTCAGACATGTCCGACTCTTCCAGGTCCAGCACCCGTTTTCTCTCTTGATCTATTTTGTAGTCTGCAAGTCTCTGCAGGACTTCAGCACACTCGGAATAACGGGGTGTTCCGCGGACCTCTGAGTTTACCAGAACCCCGTCTATTCCGGCGGCCAGGGTCGCCGTCTTCACTATACTGTCGTATTTTTCAGAAGGGCTATAGATGATTCGTAGTTTGCCATCTGTCCATCCTTCCAGTAGGCTGGCAAACCACTCCAGCCACTCTTTGACTTCCGTCTTTTTGGTAACCTTCTCCGGGCATTTGACGACCCCCAGGCGGTGACCGTCTTGAAGTTGAGTACAGTAGTAGACTTTCTGATGCCTTATTAATGCTTCTAACATCCTTCTCCCGAGCTGCGGGTCATCTGAATAATGACCTCTTTCGAAGCTCCGCCGATTGGCCGCGGTCCAGGTTTCTATTCCATCACCGAGCAATATCAACATCACTGGAAGCTGTTGCAAGACAATCTGGGAGCGTAGGAGCTGTGCTTCTCCTTTTGGTCCGGTGACGCTTGTCTCCCGCTCCGTTGCTGATGCTTGCGGGAGTTCCGATCCTTTCTCTTCTTCTTCTTTTCCGTCTTCCATGATTGTCTTTGTCTTCGAGTCGCCTTTCCCCCAAAGCCTCTCTTAAGCTATCGAGCAGGGATGGGTCCAGGCTATGGCTACTGGCTTCTCATCCGGATACTCGCGTCTATCCTCAGCAGAAGCTCTCCCTCACCTGCATGCCATACAGTTACTGCGAGGGTTGTGACTGACAGCCGGATCAGTCACCACTAACTCTATTCCTTAAGAGCTAGCCTCCAAGTGAGCTATTCAGATATTCGCCTCTGTTTTTACTGACTTGGTTAAAAAGGGGTCCTCCTACTCCTTTGGGAGGAGCCCACCCAGGGACGCCATGTTCGTTATGCTGCAATAGCCAGCCACACCCTATCCTCACCACTGACTGACTATTGACCAGTTCTCTATCTAACAGGTCCGGAAAATCCCTCAAAACCTGGGTCTTACCCTCTCATAGGTCCCCTGGGGATGTTCTGTTTAAACTGGCGGCGGAGAAAACTCGTCTAGCTCTAACTACCTTCAGATCCAGAAGTTACGGCCCTCTTCAGTTGAGAAACAGTCGCCAGAGTAGCCCTCACTGACGCTTAGTTTCAACAACCACTCCTGTTAACGGTAGCTTTTCTCCTTAAAATAACGGGCACTTGTTATCGGCTAGAATGGATTTAGTGACTTAGACATAAGTCCCAGGGCCATTATTTATTACTCACCAAAGGAAAGTACGAAGCCACCAAATTTCTAGAATCATGCATGTAGATTTTACTTAAAACCAGGAGAACTCTCAAGAATTAATGACTCAATTAATTTCAATGTCCACAACTTCTATTGCTATTTTATTATATATTTTATTAAGCAAGCTTTAGCAGGGGTATATGACAAGCAACTCAGTTAAGAAGAAATTATAAGATTTTAATTGGTAACAATCACAAATCATAATTTTAATCATACCCTATCTTCTTTCTTATCCCTAACCTATGTCACTACTCTCACTGAGCGAGGCTTTTAGGGGCAGGGCAACTCACACCCGTTGTTGGTTGATCTTGGCAGCCGATACTTTTAGTCGTCCTTGGTCAGAGTCTCTGTCCCGGTAGGGCAAAGTCCTCCTTCGGAGAAGCAGCAAAGCCGATCTGTCCAATTTCTTTTAGACGAACAGAATCTTCATCACTTAGTGACCTTTGTCTTTTCCCCAAGTCGGCTGCAGTTGAATAGAAATTGTAGGGTGGAGGCAGAGGAAACGGTCGGATTTCAGGGGCCAGGGCTGGGGCTGACGGATCTTGTCCTTCTTTGCGGCGAGAAGTCTCAACTTTTCCCTCGGTCCCAGGGTGTGGTCCTCTGCTGATCTTTCGCCTGCGTCTTCTTGTTGACTCTCCTTCAGCGCCGCGGACTAAGAACGGTTTCCTCCCCAGCTCGCTGGCTTTTAAACCCTCTTGGCCCACAGTTGTGTATGGGAGAGGTCTTATGACTAACCCTTCCCGATTATCTCATCGGAAAGCACTCGTCCTGCCCAAACCTTGCTCCACCCTAGATCTGGTAATGCACAAACCTCCCTCTTTTGCATCTGGCTGTTGCAACCTCTTTGCAACACTTCTCTTTTTTCTGTTGGTCATCTGGCAGTCATTACCTTTTTTGGCTATTTGTTCTGAGGCCTCCGCCCAGCCAGCTCCATGCTCGTGACATGACTCACTCTTCTATTTTCCTGTGCTCAACTCTACAATCTTCTTATAATGTACCATGAAACACAATTAACTCAAAACATAATCAATTTGTTTTACCATTATCTGAAATCGTGTATAACAACTAAGTTGTTACTGTTACCGCAGATCGTGAATACAGATTATGCATTTCAGTCATACATTACAGACATTGTGATTACAATACATCAATCATTTCAAACATTGTGATTACAATACATTAATCATTTCAACTATTACACAACTATGTCTTTTGTATTTCATTCCTTTAATCATTCCTAAATCAATACAAGATTACTGTTACTGCCCAGGCCTTTACCCTGCTTTCTGCGTGTACCTAGAGAGATCTCACAAGTCCATGCCAGTTTTCTTGACACTATCCTGCACACAGACTGTTCATGCCGCTCCCTTCAGGCAGGACACTGAGGAGCATCCAGAGCAAGACCACAAAAAACAGTTTCTAACCTTCAGCCATCAGACCGCTGAAATAATTGCGAAATAGTATGACAATAAAAATCTTTTAATCCTTGATTCCTTGAATATGGAACTGCAAAGAAGACGAAGGTAAACCTGGGAAAATTAGAGAAAAACAAAGGTGCTTCATTGGCAATCCTTGTGATTCTGTTTTGAAAATTGTGTAATTAAAAAAAAATGCTTTTATGCTTCCACTTTCATATTGGTGCATGTGAAGTGTGAGATGTTAGGAAAAATTTGGCTGGTGGTGCTATAACAGTGTGATACCCTCATAAAGGGCAACCAGAATTTGAAACGGATTTAATTTTCGTGGGACTGATTAGAGTTGATCAAGAGATCTTGACCACTTCTCGTTACCCCTTATATATTACATGACTTTAAAGACCCTCTCAGTGTGGCTGTTCTGATTGCAACTTTTTAATCTGTTTGTTCAACCATGCTCAGAATTTAAGAGGTAACAGGTGAATGTGTTCTAGAAACAAAAATAAGTTTAGTGGTCTGAAACACTTATAATGTTATTATATCCTGGATGAATGAGAATTTACATCAAAATTAATTTATTTCTTCTTCACTTTGACAGTCACTCAGGCTATATCACGGATGCTACTGTGGCCTTGCTGCTGGGTTTCTTGTTTTTTATCATCCCTGCCCATGGACCTGACAAGAAATATGGTAATAGCATATATTGTTGAAAATTTAATGAAGAGACTGTACAAATATAATAATCTTTTTGGAACATATTTAAATAAATAGCTGCTGACTTAGTCATGGTTGGGAATTCTACTTAAATGATCTTCCAAAAGAAAAGTCAAGCTGCTTCTGTGAAGTGCAAGCTGATGTACCTCTGTTAAAATCTACCAAGGATAAAATAAAAAGTAACCAAAATTAACATAGAGCATAAGCGTTAATTAATCTCAAACTAGTTGTGCTGACTTAAATACAAAACTTTACAATCCATATTCTGACTTTCCTGCATGCCAGAATATTGTTTAAACGAGACAAATATGATTCACTTCTATGACAAACTGTTAGATTGTAGCTAATAGATACACTAGATTGCCAAAAGTATTCGCTCACCTGCCTTGACTCACATAAAAGCTTAAGTGACATCCCATTCCTAACCCATGGGGTTCAATATGATGTTGATCCACTCTTTGCAGCTAGAACAGCTTCAACCCTTCTGGGAAGGCCGTCTACAACATTTAGGAGTGCATTTATGGGGATTTTTGACCATTCTTCCAGAAGCACACTTGTGAGGTCACATACTGAAGTTGAATGAGAAGGCCAAGTTCTCAGTCTCCACTCTAATTCATGCCAAAGGTGTTCTATTGGGTTGAGGTCAGGATTTTGTACAGACCAGTCAAGTTCATCCACACCAGGCTCTGCTATCCATGTCTTTATGGACCTTGCTTTGTGCTCTGGGCACAGTCATGTTGGAAGAGGAAAGGGACAGCTCCAAACTGTTCTCACAAGTTTGGGAGCATGGAATTGTCCAAAATGTCTTGGTATGTTGAAGCATTCAGAGTTCCTTTCACTGGAATTAAGGGGCCAAGTCCAGCTCCTGAAAAACGACCCCACACCATAATCCCCCCTCCAAAAAACTTTACAATTGGCGTAATGGAAAGACAAGTGCCATTCTGGGTTTGGCAATTTTGCCAAACCCAGACTTGTCCATCAGATTGCCAGATGGAGAAGCAAAATTTATCACCACAGAGAGCATGCCTCCACTGCTCTGGAGTCCAGGGGCGGCAGGCTGTGTAGAAACCTTTGGAGGGGCAGGGGCTAAAAGTTAAAAAGGGGCACATTGAACAAAATCTTAAAACACCGTTCAACACGGGTGCCCAAACTTTTTGAGACCAAGATATACTTTTTCTCTCACCAGCTGGCTGAGATCTACTTCATGACATGAAGATATAAAAACTGAAAATGAAACTCTAGTGACTTATTTTATATGCAAATATCCGTCAGTTATAGTAGACATATTAATGTGATAAAAAACCCAAAAATCTCCTCAGTGAGATTCTGACACGAGGAGGAGCTTATTGGTTTCTCATAGTCAGAAACTAGTTGCAAACCTGAGGTCGGCAGGTATCAATCAGTTATGATAGATCTGAACTTTGGTTTGATGACCTCAATATGAGAATTTTCAGACTGATAGGAGCAGTCTGACGTTGGACCACTTTTTTCAGTAATGAGTAATCTAACGCGTTTCTATTTCAAATCCAGTAGTCAGGCTACAGTTACTTATCAAAATCACTTTGCGTTACTATTTTCTTTTGTAATTTAATTTTATTTCCTCTACACGTCTTGGGGAGTGACCACTGTTTCTGCGACACTTATCAGCAGCGACAGAAACAGAAACAATAGAGGGAAGAGGGAGATGCGCATTTTGTTGGAACTATTTCTGTCGCCAAGTCCGATTATTATAAGCAGCTTTGAGCTTGTTTTTTTTTTTTTTCTAAAGTCGCTTGCAGAAATGAGTCGCGGTTTTTGGGCTTGGAAATAAGCAGGCATAAACCCCAGAATTTGTCTGACATCCAGTTAGGTTTAGTGGTAACACTTTATTTGAAGGGGGTGAATAAGACTGTCATGACACTGTCATAAACATGACATAACACCTGTCATGAACATCAATAAGCCTTCATGAATATTTATGACTGTTGTCATAAAGTGTCATTGGGTAAATTATGACACTTTTAATACGAAGTTGACATTATTCAAAATGTCTTTGTTATGACAATTTGACATTAACTAAGAAATCATTACTGATTAAACTTTACCTTTAATAACATAAAGTTACCTAATTTTTAAAGTACAATCAGTAATACTTTTATAACAAATTTATATCAGTAATGATTTCTTGGTTACTGTCAAGTTGTCATAAAGACATTTTGAATAATGTCAACTTCGTATTAAAAGTGTCATAATTTACCGAATGACGCTTTATGACAACAGTCATAAATATTCATGAAGGCTTATTGATGTTCATGACAGGTGTTATGTCATGTTTATGACAGTGTCATGACAGTCTTATTCACACCCCTTCAAATAAAGTGTTACCAGTTTAGTCAGACTCTAATTGTCCATCATTTCCCGGATGATCCGTCCCACTGTGTCTTTGTTAATGTCAAGTTAATATATAACCTCTGAATGACGTCGAGCTTCACGTTGCGCTCCAGAAAACTGCAAACATTGAGACTAATATGAACAGCACAATAAACGTTTAAACAGCCATGAATGAATGAGTCCGTAGAGTTGCATAACTAAACATCATTATAATTATTAATATTAAGATAAGTGTCACAAATCTGTGCAGAAGGACATCAGAGTTGTGGAGCTGCAGGAGGAGCTCTGTGCGCTGTGACACCAAACGCAGAGCCGTAAGACAGAACCTGGAGGCTGGGGCGGGGGGAAGAGAGGGGCCTAAAATCCTACAGACAATACTGGAACACACACAAATTACTGAAGTTTTTTTGTACTGTTGTAACCATTAAACAATCTCCCCTTCAGTTCAACCATATAAGTGGAGAAACATTGTTGATGTTACCATTATAAAATAACTCTCAATTAAGTTTTGGCAAAGATCAATGTCATTGTCACAGGTGGTGGAGCGTTGTTGTTAGCAGCTGCTGAAAGTAACTAAAAAAGTTACTTTTAATGTAACTTAGTTACTTTACCAATCAAGTAATCTAAGTTACTCTTTCAAGGAGTAATCAGTAATCCAATTAAAGTTACTTTTTCAAAGTAACTATGCCATGACTGGATAGGAGGAACCAAAGAGGATATTTTTCTTCAACAAGTTCCAGAGGAATCACCTCAAACCAGATGTTAGACTGGATTTTATGTCAATATCATTTGTGAATGTCAGCTCCTCATTTTCAACAGTGGAGATATAATGATTGAAAAAGATAGTAATTTTGGAGAAAGTATCAACATCGATATTTCCACTTAATAAGAGATGAAAATAAATAGCATGTTTGATAGAGGAAATGCCTTTCAGACTGTGCTCGAAACAAAATGCCAGAGAGCACGTTTTTGTTTTAAAAAATATTAGACAATTCATTTAATTTCACATAATTATTGTGATAGAAGTAATTTGTTTTTTAATGAATGAAATATATTTGTCCTATTTTTGTTGTGATTGACATATACTCACAGACGAATTAGGTAATTGGTCCAAGTTTGTCGTATATTGAATTTTCAGAAACTACAGCGGCTGTGATGAGCCACAGCAAAGGTAAATAAAGGTAAAATAACTCAAAACAGGTGATCAACTCAAAACCACTCGTACATTTTTACTCTCTTTCTCTGTGTCGTTTAAGCACATCTGTTGCTGTGGCAACCACCTGCCCTCCGCAAGCTGAACAGATATTACGTTAAAAACATAACATTCAGTTCATTACAATATTAGATTTTCAGGCTTGATATTTATTTTTTAATTATTAATAAGCACTCCCCTGAACACAGCAGTGGTTGATTAGCTAATTTAGTTAACTTAAATTCCCGTCAGTCAGTCGGTCTTTGAGTTGTTTTTTTTTATTTAGGTAATTGAACCGAAACGCACAGAATTGCTCAACACCTTGTTGAAAAAATAATTATTGAGATTATTAGTTTTGTTGGGTCATTAATTCGAACAAGTTTTGTTGAGTTTCTTTTCTTTAATAAATTTACAAACATTTTGGATCTTTGTGATCAGAGGACATGCTGGTCTCATCCTCCTGGCGGCTTTCAGTTTGTCATCTACTCCAGATGACAAACTGGAGTAGATGACTCTTTGGACTTCTTTGCTTTTGGTCCAAAGAAAACCAAAAGCAACCCAACAGAGTGGCACCGGACAGGGGGCCAGTTCAAACGGAGAACACAAGGAAATAAAACAAACAGTCCAAAACAAATCAGCATGGTCAGGGTGGGACCTGCCGTGGAAGGTCTGGTGGGCTGCAGTGGCTGGGGAAGGTCCGGTGGAGGATGACGGAGAGCGGAAGATGGAAATATCCATGTTTCGCAGATTGCAACAGCAAGAGCTGCTTGGCAGTGCCACTCCGCCTCCTCCATGAGCTCTGTTAAGTCCATCCAGGGGAGACGAGGAGACCAGTCCCACAGAGTGATGATACAGTTGGTGGCTATATCAAGTTGTATGTTGGTGGAGCAGGGTGAGCCACTGTATCAATTAATTCTTTGACAGTCCATCTGAGGTGTTCAAAGTCCGCTGGGTCCATATTGTTAGTTTCTTTTCTTTCCTTTTGCTGTCCAGTCCTTCACCTGAAGCCGTTAACATCACCTCTGTCAGGTCTGGTCCTTCTGTCATGAAATGGAGTTTTGTGGTGGTGAGGATAGACGTAGTGGACCAAGTTTGTTGATGAAAAATTATCATTTTAATGATGATTCTCAGTACGCAAAGTCCAGGCAGCACAGGTGAGCAGAGAGGCTAGGAGCTCAGTTACTGGTAGCAATTGGTGGTACACACAAATGGACATTGGACATTTGACACAGCATTCAACAAGGACCCAACAGCGAACTAGAGACACAGGTGGGTTTAAATACACAGGGAAGGTAATCAGGGGAAACAAGGGATGTAAGAGCGGAAATACTATTTAAGGAGTTGTTTGGCGGAAAAAAGACCTTGGCACCTCGGTTCTGTGGAAAGAGACTTTGGCTTCGCACTAGGTCAACCTGACCGACTTCCTTCCTTCCATTTGCGTGCAAAGCGCAAATGGAGCCAGAATTTACTGGAAAGGATGTCTGTTTGTACAAGATAAAATCAACAATTTGAGATAAGTTGTTCTATTCAGCAATTCTGAAATGGAGCAGAGTTGAGTTCGTGAGGTCCAAAATATTTTAAAGGTTGTCCAATACACACTCAGTATAAAGCGTGCCAGAATCTTTCTGCAAAACAACAGTAGCACGCCATTGGTTGAAACTTTCCAACACACACTGATGAAGATGAGAAGGTATAAAACAGGTCGACATTAAGACTTTGGAGAGATTTTTTTGTGACAAGACAATGATGATGAAGATTTTTGTATTGAACTGAAGAAACTGTAACGAGGTATCCGTGGTAGTGTAATAAATCTCCGGCTCGTCTATGGCCTAGCAGCAAGAACTACGTCTCTGTGCGTTACTTCTTTTACTTAGATATTTAAGAGTATAGCCACCTTTCATATCTTCAATAAGAACAAGTGGCGGCAATCAAGGGGAAGACACGACAACACAGGAACTAATTAACACTGAGATAACCAAATCCTTACAGGTATCAAGGCAAAGAAAACTCAGTAGCTGCTGGTAGGGCCCCTCCAGACATTCAGAGGCTGAATAAATGGTTGAATTGTAAAAGAAACCTTAGATATAAACCTGTGGCATTTTTTTATTAAGAATGTCAGTGTTATTAAATTTTATTTAATGCATTCAGCAGATAAAAAAAAATAAATAAATTGTACATTTAAGATTTAGTTAGGAAGTTTACTTTGTAAAAGTGCAAAGAATCATCTGGATAGTTTGTTGTGTTACCATGGCTACAATATGGTGTAATCTACGTGTAAGAGCTGAGTTTGTTACAGCAAATAATAACCAATAATCAGTTATTGATTTTAAACTCAGCCAGTTTATGGGTTTCTTGTCATGGATTTCACTAAATCTATATTTAAACACTGTTAGTGATGCTGAGGTTCTTAGTAGAAGGGGCTTGGGGAGCCTAAATCATGATTCTGTCTAAGGCCCCATATTACTTTGGCCTGGCCCTGCATGAACAGCGAGCCGCTGCGCATCTCTGGAATCTACCTGTAATCCCCCGATAGCCCCTATGCCAGTCTGCCCTGCTTTTGGGACATCTTGATTTATTTAATTGTGGCATGTTTGTTGCTGTGGTCCAAATAGTTGGTAAAGTATTTTTGCTGATGTTTATGTGATATTTTGTGAATCCAAATGCTATGAGCTGAATCTTTGTTTAGCAGATGAGCTTCTGCAGTAACTTCTATTCTCAGTTGCTCACCTCCAGCCCAGATCCCGTCAGCAGTGGTGAGAACCGCCTGGTAGTAGCATTAGGTTAAGGTGAAGCAGAGAGCGAACAGTGAGCAGGTGGTACTGAGGCTCTGAGGTGCGTTGCGGTGACAGTCGCGGTACCATTTCTCTATATCAGGATATCTGGTTCCGGCCCACACAGTGGGACCAATTCAGGCTGTCAGTAGCGAACAGTTTTTCTAACTTCAACATCTGACCTGTTTTTATTCACAAACAATGTATGTTGAAAATAAATATCCTTGTCCATAATTTGATAGTTAGAGGGCCCAGATCCATCCCCCTCCTCCTCACCATGTGCCCAGTGTCTTAACAACATGGAGGCAGAGGAACTGAGAATCCTCAGCATGAGACCAAGTCATTATTAGACTGAGACTATTAGACTGCCTACTAAATTATTATATTTACCTAAACATTATTGTTGAGGGACACAGGCAGGCTCCTGGCACACAGGAAAAAAAAAAACTCAAAGGGCATCAAGGACAAAAGGGGCAGGTTCTCAAGCCCACTCCACTGACAGTTGGTAAAGCTCAGTTTCACACACCAATTTCCACTCTTTTCCTGCCAGCAAAGGGACATTCTACCTCCCAATAATAACTTCTGGAATCAGCATGCACAAGCTGCCTTTGTCTGTGTACTCCACATGATCACAGGGATACGCAAAGCCTTCCACTATTTAAATGTGGTAATTATATAGATGGGACTTCCAAACACATGTTTAAAACACAGGTTGCAAAACAAAAATTAAATCAAACTCTGTGAAGAGTATTAATAAGCACATAAATTCCATTCCTGATGATAATATCTACTTGTTTCGGACCGTTAACCGTTTATGTAATATTTTGTGCATTTTACATAAAAATATAACAAAATTTTTCTCTGCTGATACAGAGGCCATGATCTCCTGGGAGGAATTTCAAGCCTTGATGCCATGGAAGGTTGCCCTGCTGGTTGGTGGAGGATTTGCACTTGCCGAAGGAGCAAAGGTTGTGTTTACCTTTTTGAGTGAAAAAAATGCCTCAAATTCATCACAATAAATGCCGATGATACCTCAGCATACTCAATTTACTAATACTCACCATAATTATAAATTAATCATTGACTTTAGTCAAAAAGGGTATAATGTTATTCAGTTTGTTTAGCTGAGCTCAGGAGTGCTCTGAGCAGGGGTAGCATTAACGGAATATTTTCCTTATTTGACCATTGTTTTTTTTTAAACGACAGAAAGATTTGCCCATCTGTCATTTCGACAGTATATAATTGTCACTTCTGCACCTTGACTGATGCATATGCGCAGACATTACAAGCTGAGCAGAGATTGTTAAAAACATAGCATTCAGTCCGTTACGATATTAGGTTTTCAGGCTTGATATTTATTTTGCGGTTATTAACAAGCGCTCCCCTGAACTCAGTGGTGGTTGATTAGTTCATTTAAACTCCTGCTCTGCTAGTCAGTCAGTCTTTGAGTCGCCTTTTTTTTTTAATAGATAATGGAACCGAAACGCACAGAATTGCGCAAAACATAGTTGAAACAATAATTAATGAACAACAAGAATGCAGTCTAACAAATCTTTCTAACTGATGGCTTTTTCTCTGTGTGCGTTTCTCCAGATTGAAATGCAAGCAATATCCTTCCAAATGAAAAAAACAAACACTTTATATTCAAAAGAACACTAAAAACTGGAACTGGTAAACAAAACAATAAAAAAAATAAAATGGACTCTCAGGCTCCATTAATAAAAAATGCACTTGAATAATAACTAAACAACATAAAGCCAAAGTGTAAATAAAAACTACATTCAACTAAAAGAGTGCAGATTATGAAGTCTGTATACTATATTGCCTTTGACTAATCAATAGATTTAGATAGAGAAGATGGGCATATCCGACTAACTTAAGCCCAGATCACACTACACAATTTCTTGCCCTGATTTTCTCCCTTACGACATGAACGTCCAACGATCAGAACCGATCATCCTGTAGTGTGTGGTGTGTTACGACTGATCGGGTCCAGTCAGTAGAACGTCGTAGCTGGTCCGATCTAAATCTGGCATATCAACATGTTGGATTGTCTTAGCCAGTTTATCACTGTGTTTAATTTAACCAGTTTGGTTAAATTAATTTAACCAAAGTTAAAATTCTACTGCAGTTTTAGGAAAAGTAAAAATTTTTACCTATATAACATTCATCAGCTGATTCTATATATCTTGTGATCAAGCGAAAATTTCGCGAATGTGCTGGATGAGAAAAGTCTACTCTTTTACGTGCCATCTGTAGCCGCACTGGGTGGGGCTTCAGGAGGGGCTGGGGGACGGCGGACCCCCGTCCCAGGCCTAGGTGGGGCCCAAATGGGAGTGACTTCAGGGATCCAAGCCTTCATCACATTTGATGACAACTGGAAAAGTTGGGTTCATGACTGTTGAGTACGGTGTATGGAAGATAATACGGAATGTTGCCCCAGTGGATTATATAGTAGGTTGACTTGGGCAACCTGCTAAAAACTTTACAAGACCAATTGATTTTATAGGTAGCAACTCTGACATTATTCACAATGTGTGAGTTCACTGTAGACTGTAAATTGTATCAGTCGAACCAGGGCCGTGCAGAGACCACTAAAGGGGCAGGTGCTCAAAAAAAGGGCCCATCTAACCGCATTCTAGGACAGAATATTAACAAAGCCACACAGCTTTCAGAGTTTAATAAACAATGATCAATTACAAAATTGTGAGATATACAATCAAAGTTAAGGAAAATCTCTATATAGAGCATACAACTATGCATATGTAAGATATTTTATTAGTAATTTCTTTCTGCAGGTCTATTTTGTTATAGGAAAGTATTGCCATATTCAAACCTGCAATTTAGCAAGATATGTAAATCAGAGCTAAACCACCAGACATATTTAGTCTTTACAGAATTACACTATTAAAAATATAAACAAGGGCACAATGCGACCTTTTAGTGACTGTAATCTATAAAAAGAGCTGCCTGTTTGCTGCAGTGGAGATGAAGATGGTCCATTCAGGAAAGCAGAGCTGCATCAAACTTTAACTGGAACTGCAGAAAGAAGAATAAATAAATAAATAAATAAAAAATTTAGTTGTTAATGCATATCACCATGAGAAAAGCCTACTGAGTTTTGCTTAAAAAAAACTTTTTTAAAAATTAAAATCAAACATTTGTGTCTCATGAAGTGAAAAAATTATTTGCAAAACAAACTTATTTGCGCATGTCATAAATATTTTCTTGCTATTCCAAGTTTTTTTTGTGACTCAAAGTTTTGCTTGTGATTCTCACATGACGTTGTGGGCGGGGCCTAAAATCACAACAAAAGATTTCTGATGTGTGCAAATAAAAGTTTATGTTTGGCAAATAACCTTTTAAGTTCACGAGACAAAAATGAGTTATTTAATTAAAAAAAGTTTTTTAAACAAAACATTCTTTTTAAAGACATCATTACAATTCCAAACGTTTTGATTACAATTTTATTTGACTTAACTGAGGTTAATTAATTAATTTATTTATTTTTTCAATGAATAATTGGGGGAAAAAATGAACTGCATACTCTGCAAACCAGACCCTAAACTTAAAGTCTGGATTGAGTTTTTTCTCCTTCATTAATGACACTTTTATTATATACATTATATATTGCCAGCAAAGCAATATATAATGAATTACCATTATATATCATGGTAATTCAGGGTGAGTTATTTTTAATTCTAAATTAATATCCTTGTTGGACTATTATTTAAGTGCTATTCTCCTTCAAGATACATTTACCTAACGCCAAAATAAATACAATGTACATTATGCAGCAAAGGAAATTAGACGATCTGACATTTTTCCATTATGGAGATGATCGGTTTTGGACGGGCAATGTGCCCCTATTGCACAAGTGATAATGAAGAATGACTGATATCATTAACGATACAGGGAAGAAGCTTTTCAGTTATCTAGCTTTGCTGGCAAAGTCGTTAGCTAGCAGCTAGCTAATAGCACAACAACAACAGCCTAATGTCTGTATGATAAAAACACTGAATCGATAGATAAGAACAGTTTCTCCTCACCTGGCTGTCTCCTCCCCTCAGTAGTTCTTCAGAGAAAGGAAGACGCAGAGGCCTGTCAGTGTCTGTTGTATTTCATTACCTCTCTGCTTAAACCGCTGAAGCAGAAACGATACGTTCAACGTTTTCCATCATCTGACAAGTAGCAGGTCTACTCCACTTTATTCAGCAAAAACGTTTTTTTTTTTAATTCACCAAAAACTGTTCTGTAATCTGGAACGTTCGCTACGTTGAGCTCCAGTTAGCCGCTGTTCTGTCAGATCAGCATACTTTGTCAGATAGTCATATGCTTAGCTCAGACATGTATATGCAGTCATTACCATATGATTTTATTTAATCAGCAACATAGAATCATGACGTAGATCATCATACACTTTGTTATTAACAGCTGTATGGCATCCTGACTTAGAGGTTAAGTAGGTTAATGAGTTTTACACGGACGTGTGTGGTAGTTGACTGCAGCTGCAGCCAGACCTGCTTTAAATACACTTTGAAACCACAACAATGCATGTATATTTATCTAGTTATCATATTATATCATATTATAAACAATGTAATGACTTATTTTCGTCATAACTTGTTGCGTATGCTGAACTGACAACTCCAATGACGGTCGGACTTCTTAATGTGCATGCGCGGGCATGCGTACTAACTGCATGTATGCTATCCTGACCATAGACATTAATATGTAGACCCCTCATGGGGCAGGTCGGCCCATTGCTGTGATACGTAACAGCGTCCGCCATATTGAATGTGGAATATGTGCCAGTAAGCTAATACAAGTAAAAGAACCGAACTTCACAAAGTGCCATTCTACAAAGTATTTTAAATTAATTCCTGTCATTGACACATTTTCTCTCACACATTAATATATTTGGCAATCAAAGAAATTACTAAAGAGAGTGTTTCTAACTTTTGATGTGATTATTTAATTGCTTTGGGGCATTTCTGAATAAAGAGCACAATGTTTTATTTGATAGAAATTATTCTAGCCATTTTTATAATGACACTGATGAACAGACACTTTTTCAGTGTTTAATTAAAGAACATATTTACATAATTCCATAATTTAATGTACATTTAACGTTTCAAGACAAGAAACAAATTATTTTCTTGGATTTATTTTTGATACATTATTGAGAAATGACTTTTGATTTATAAATCAGTCATTGTCAATCATTGAACTACATATTTTTCTTACTTTTTTCCAGAGAAAAAATATTTATTATACGTCAACTCTGCTATTGACAGCAAAGAGTGAAAATAATTCTAACAGAGTAAATTATTCTTATTTCATTACATAAGCTGTATTGATACACTAATACTTCAGGTTGAGATATTTAAAAATACACAAAAAGTGAAAGAATAAAACATTTATTTATTATACTGGGAACACTGGTCAAAGGCTTCAGTCTGCTGGTCACACTGGGAGAACTCAATGACTTCTGAGACGTCCTGGTTCACAGGCTAAAGCCAAGGATAAAAGAGAAATGATCCAAAAGTGAAATAGAAAATACATACAAGTTTCCTTCCTATTCATAAAAAGACATTTTCAGCATGTTGGGCTCTGACTCGTAGCATCTTTATAGCTAAATACCGACATGGAGAAGCTGAGCTGGAAACAGACTGAAGAACAGCAGCTCCAGCTCTGATCCTGACTGATCTTTCCTCACTAAATCCTCTGGTTTTTAATTAACTTCTCCTCCAACAGCGGTTTTTCATCACCTCTCTCTCATTAGAAAACAGTACGAAATCGTTAGCTGCTATGCTAACAATCAGCGGTTATTTCGGGCCAATTTAGCTACTTAGGAAATATTTCTCGGTTGCTTAGAAACGAATTTCTGGCTGCAAAGTAATTCTGATCTTTCATCCTTACCCTTGGAAGGTAATGCCAGTGAATCCAGTTAGTTTCGTAAAAGGATTGAAACAAGTCCACACAGCACAGGACTTGATGAGCTCCGATCCTCTGCTGCCACATAGAAGATGTGCTGTTACGTACGACTCAGCGCTCCATGAGGCGTCTACGTATTGATGTCTATGATCCTGACAGCATATGGCCATCTGATAGAACCATAGACATAATATAAGGATAGACCCTCATGGACCGCTCTCGCCTATTGTCGCTGACGAGATTTAGGGCGGCTATCTTGGAGCGGTACTCCACTCCACTCAGCGTTATTATAATAATATAATAATAATTTTAGTATGTTATGTGTCAGAAGAGGGCTTAGGAAATAATAATACCAAAAAAAAAAAAAAAGATCAAAAGGGCACATGGGGGCAAGGAGCAAAAGGGGCAGGTGCTCAAGCACCCCCAGCCCCCTCTGCACGTGCCTGAGTCGAACCGCCTAGCTTACGACCCCTTTTTTCCGCTCTCGACAATGGTGAAGTAGGGACCCAAGGCTGAGTTATAGTCACGCTTTTGACAGTTCGGGTTTAGCACACTAACCCTAACCTAACCCTGCGAGCCAAGACAGCGGTATGCCGTTTATGGTTAAGGTTTACATTGGATCCGCCTGGTAGAGCATTTTCCAGTTTGTGTGAACAAACATCCAGAGGTGCTGTGACACGCTCCATGTACGGCGCGGTCGGCGCATGCCACTGTCCGCTTCAACGCGCGCTGCTGCGTGCTCAGTTCAACGCGTCAACAATAAACATAGCTTCAGCAGTTGCTAGCTGCTGCAGGCTGAGTTGAAATTGATCGGGTCCTTGTCAAAATGATCCGATCGCTGTCCATGGTTCTGAATTGCTTTGAATTAGTGTTGTTTCATCATTAGTGACCAAGTAGCCTCATGTTTCTGTCTCTGTGTCAGCTACACTACACGTAGACTTGTTGCCATACAGTGATTCTTGAGAATAGGGACAAAACAGGTCCTATGGATAAAGCACAAAATTTGAATAAAATATACACAAAATATAATTCTTTCAAATATCTGACTAAACTAACCTGGGTCATGTGAGCACAACAATGTATATTTTCCTTGTGTTTGCAGAATATTTTTTTATTTTAAACATTGTAGTCGGTGGATGATTCCTGTAAAATCCCTTATCCAGGAGCAGAACTCAATACATTATAATATTTTAAAACAATTAAAGGAATACTTCTATATTATGACAATTAAGTACAAGTAGTCATATAAATAATTATAAAAGTATCAATAAATTGAATTAAAAATCATTTTTATATATTTTTCAACTCCAATGAAATTTGTCCCTAGTTTTTGTCAACACCTTCAGACATGAAAAGAATGTAAAAAAAATAAAATAAAATCAGGCATTATTGGGGGGCACCAGAAACTTCTAAGGACCCCATGACCACTTCCTTTCTCTTCCTTTGCTAGGAGAGCTAGTTAGCTCTGGTTAGCTTGTTATTCTTTAGTTTTTTCTTTTTTTTATTCCTAAGTTGCTTGTCACAACCATGATGTGTCAACACCATAACTGGTAATTTACAAAACTTTGATGAAATTTTGTGAAATAAAAGCTTAATTTTGGTATAATGTAAAGATTTCATGGACCTGATGAGCTACAATATGGCCTCCTTCAGAATAACATCATATAAATTGAGGTAGTTTGGCTTTTTGTCACCTCCGTCAGAGTTTTTGTGACTCTTTCAGTGAAATTGTTGTCATATCTCACTTAAATGTTCAATTAATTAATTTTAATGTATTTTACATAAATGGCATTACTTCACACGTGTCAAGTATTTATTTTTACTCACTAGTTTGTCACCACCTTCAGTTCTGTGTCAACTCCATCAGATGGACTTGTTGTTTTTTATTTTAAATATTTCTTTTGTTTCTTGAGAAGCATTTGTCTGTAGAAATTAGTAAAAATATCACAAATAGGGTATTTTAAAAAATATTTTATATTTATTTTGTCAGATGGTGATGACAAAGTTCTGGGTAAGGTCTATTAAAAATGTAATTTTTAAAAAAATGTTGCAACTGGGATCCTGTACCTTAGCATCTTTACATTTCCAAAACATTATTTGTCATATTTGCATACATAAGGTTGAGAAATAATAAAAATAAAAAAAATGGTGAAAATTAAAACTAATTTTGTCCCTATTCTCAAGAATCACTGTATAGCAACTGACAGCAGCGCCACTTTACCTATCTGGATTCCACACCATCAAATATGCAAATGCTTCCCTCTCAAAAAGCAGAACATTCAGTCTGTTTATGTTTTCAGAGCTGGTGTTTATTTTGTGGTTATTAATAAGTGATGATTGTCTGAACACAGCGGTGGTTGATTAGTGTCGAAGAAGATTTTAAGTTATAATATATTTTTGGGAAATATCTCTGACTCAATCTTCTTACAGATCCCAGGTTCTCCTGGAGGGCCGCGTGTAGCCACACAGAAAACAACAATGAGTGTAGACGTCACAGAATTTCATTTCAGAGTTTAATCCAATAGAAGACAACTTATGCAAATTACAACAGAAACTGCAGAACAACAGAGACATACATTAATTTACCTGACATAAATGGAAAGAAGAAGAAGGAAAGAAAGAAAAGCAAAGACGTCTTTTGAGAATTGCAAGAGCAAATCTAATTTGTTACTTCTGTGTAGAAAGTTTTATAGTGAAGGCGTATTCTTATCTTTAATTTATTCAAATAAGGCGTATCTTTGCTCATCCAATCCAGGAGCTATCTCTGACCCTCTCTCAAGCCAGGAACTCCTGCTGTTTTTTACGGCTTTTCACAGATGAGTGTGAAAAGCTGGAACTTCCACTGTATTGTTTCCCACACAGACAAAAAGGCAGTTCAAACGATCCTAGCAAACCATCTGCTGTAACCACAGGTAACATAAAGGTCAAAAAGCCAGAATACATTACTGATTTTAAAACCACAATTAGGCCATTTGAATCAAGACATGTTAAGTTTTAAAACTAGCTTATTTTAAATTTATTTTCTTAACAATATCAATTAGCAGGAGTATGAAAGGCATAAAAACTCATCGTATGTATTTTCCACTTTCAGAAATAATTAACTATACTACGTTAAGAAATTATATTTAATCCTCAGTGCTACAAAGTGAAGCTTATTTTGAAACAATAAAATATGCAAAATATTGCTAAAACATTTAAAACAAGTAAATTAAGTCACATAAATAAGCACTTAGCTAATGGGAGAGTCAAAAACATCACCAAATGCATTTGAATCACGTGTTCCCCAAGACAAAAATGTCAAAAACAATATTTTACAGAATTTTACTATTAATTTTACTGACTTTAGTTTTACAGTGTATGGTGGCAACACCATGAAAGTGAGCTTTTCAAGTCATTTAACATTTTATTGCTAGGTAACCAAAGAGTGGTTGATGTCACCAAATTTGGTGAATTTGGAGAATTTATGTCATAAATTTTCCATAAATTTATGTCAAATTTGGTGACATCAACTATATCACTTAGCTGGCTATGAGAGGTTAAGTCATTGGTGTCCAAAGTCGGTCCTCGAGGGCCATCATCCTGCATGTTTTAGTTCTCTCCCTGGTGATAGTAACAACCATTTCAGTATTCTTAGGCCTCTAATGAGTCATCATTTGACCCAGGTGCGTTAAACCAGGGAGAGAACTAAAACATGCAGGATGCCGGGCCTCCAGGACTGACTGGGCAACCCTGGGTTGAGTGGTTAAAGCATTCCCTCTGCCTACATCCCCAGAATACTTGATCAGACTTCAGTGAAATTATTGAATATTCTATCAGACCTGTTATCAGTAGATCACATCTGTATTGCAATACGTATTATATTTTTATTAATTTATTGTCCATTGTTAGGTGTCACATGCAGCTGATGTGTTTAATTTTTTAGGAACTTAACCCTAATGAAATTTGCTCTAAATCAAACATGGTTTTGTGATGCCTAATTGGTTTATGAAAGCTTGCGAATATGCAGGATCACAATCGCTTGATCTGTCGTTTATGAATGACAGAAAGCAGTTGTTTTCAGTTTTATGACTAATCTGTTTAGTAAAAAAAAGCTACTGTGTGTTTCTGCAGGAGTCAGGTATGTCCCTATGGGTGGCTGAACTGCTGATGCCTCTGGGTGATATGCCAGTCTTGGCCACTGTCACAGTTGCCTGCATCATTGTAACCACGCTGACAGAGTTGGCCAGCAATGCTGCGACCATCACCATCTTCCTCCCCATTCTCTCTCCTCTGGTAGGCCATCTTGTTCTGTGTTGTACATGCAGTCTGTGGACTGACCCACCTTGAAAGTACACAGTCTGTGTAATCTTATGAAGTATCAGTCAGATAAAAATATTTTTTTTTATTCTTACTAAAAGTTATTTTCATTGGAGAGATTAGCAAATTACTAATTCAGCAAAATATTTGCAAAATATTGTTTTAAAATCCAGTATATTTGTTTTTGTGGTCAGTGCCTATCAATTTAAACTCTAGTTCCTATTTTTTATTTTTCTTTCTTTTCCTACACAGTGTAGTGAAGACATACATTTATCAATAAGAACAAAAATGATACTAGTATATAAGCACACGCAAACAATCAAAAATTGTCTGAACTCATCTTTTATACTCAACAGTTTCACATTTATTTTGAGATGTTACAGTTTGATTGAAGAATCCAGACTGTTTGATGATTGATATAGACAAGATATAACATGAGTTCTCAAGTAGCCTGTGTTTGTGATTGGTCTTGTTTCAGGCAGAGGCCATCCACGTTAACCCATTATATGTCCTCATCCCTACCACACTGTGCACATCCTTTTCCTTTCTGCTGCCAGTGTCCAATCCACCCAATGCTGTTGTATTTGCCTATGGTCACATCACCATCATGGATATGGTGAGTCCAGAAGCATAAAAAGAAGCTCTAAAACATTTGAACCCTACACACAATAAGGGCTACAAATCAAAGAGATGACAGGAGTCCCTTGTCTTTCTCTGTTACAGGTGAAGGCAGGTCTTGGTGTCAATGTGATTGGACTTCTAGCAGTCCTGTTGGCAGTGGCAACATGGGGGGTTCCGCTCTTCTCTCTTGACACATACCCTGAATGGGCACCAGTTCTTCCAGGCTTTAACTCCACAATGCCTTAATAGGAGGTTCACAACAGTTTTTTTTGCAAGTTAAGCTGTTCCATGCAAACAGAAAGGAAGCAATAAAACTGTTTTTTCTATTTTAAGATTCTTCAGACCATTTCATGAAAAAGTGTTTCCTCTTGCCAATTTCTTCTAAATACAAAAAGCAGGTTTCAAATCATTATTATGAAGAAGTTATCTGAACAAACCTGGTTTTAGGTTAAAAAATACAGATAATAGTTTGTGTTGCTTTTTTATGTATAAATTTGCTCCTTTAAATAAAAACAGTTTGATGTCAATATGTTCTCATTTCCTTTGTGATGAGCAGAACTTTTGCTAATAAAAAAGGAACTAAAGTGAAATTGTAATAATGTACTTTTTACTTTTAATATTAGTAACTATTTGCATTTCAGTGCAATTTTTTTATAGAAATAACTTCAGCATCACTCTCTTTTCTTTTGAACAAATTAGTAATTATTTCCTGCACTTAGGCCTGTCGATAAACAATAAATCAATTAACCGCACGATAAATTAAACCTATCGACCTCATTTTAATTATCGGCTTTATCGTCTCTTCCTGCCTTTTTTTCTTTCTGTTGATGACACTGAATGAAAAAAGGCTCAACTCCGTTGCTCTCCACTGACCCTCCCTTCATGTCCTTAGTGTAATGTCCAGCTCACACGACACAAGTTGTCGGCCCATTTTCAAAACCTGAGAGACATATTAGCCAGCCAGCATGCCTAGGTGGGCCCCATGTGGGGGGAAAGGAGGGCTGATATATGGGTCCCATATGGGTTTGTCCGCGGGTTCCACGATGGCCCCACATGGGTTTGCCCATGTAGGGCCACAGCCCACATGGGCCCTACATGGGCCGTAAATGGACAAACCTATGTGGGGCCATCGTGGAACCCGCGGACAAACCCATATGGGACCCATATATCAGCCTTCCTTTCCCCCCACATGGGGCCCACCTAGGCATGCTGGCAGGGTAGCCGACAGAAATCCTCGGTATAATGGTTCGATCGGGTTTGTCGTGCTGTGTGGTTTCCAGCCAAATGGGCACAAAATAATGGCTATAAGTCCAGTTAACTAATTTTAAAATCAGGCATTAATCAATGCTTTACTGGAATCTACCTGTGATGCATGTGGCTAGAGTCAGCATAAAGTCCTGACTGAATGAAAATCATTATAACCTATTTATGTCACGTTAACGAAGAACAGCTGAAAACCTACCGGCTTCATCAACTGTGGTAGCAATTTGGCTCCAACTCCTCCCCTTTTCATTTCTATATTCTTTGCACTAAATGTTGAATAAATATTAATGTTGTTTCCACATATCATCTCCAATGTCCGCTGGACTTCGGGTTGCGCCGTGTCAGCTGTTTGGAATTCCCTTCATAATTTCCCCTCAAAAAGCACCGAGGAGAATCCGCGCTTTCTGATTGGCTACCTGTCACATTCAACAGGCAGCGTTAAGCTCCCAGTCAAGGAAACCTCCTGATTTAGATCGGAGCGGCCACGACGATCTACCGTAACACACCACACACTGCAGGATGATCGGTTACGACATCACCAGCGACAATCTTAGATCGGCCAACGATCTAAGATTATCATAAGGGGAAAATAGGGGCAAAAAATCGTGTAGTGTGAACTATTGCATCAGGTAGTCGGATGTGCCCATCTTCTTTATTTAAATCTAGTGATTACTGAAGGACAATCTAGTATACAGACTTCATAATCTGCACTCTTTTGGTTGAATGCAGTATTTATTTCCACTTTGGCTTTATGTTGTTTAGTTTTTATTCAAGTACGTTTTTTGTTCATGGAAACTGAGAATCCATTTCATTTTTGTTTTTGGTTGTTTATCAGTTCCAGTGTTATGTCTTCTTTTGAAAATAAAGTGTATCTATCTATGGCAGGAAATTGCATGCATTATTACGTAATTTCCATTAAATCAGTGTCAAAAGGTCTTGAAACATTATTATCGTTTATCGCAATGATTTTTTTGGACAATTAATCGCTCAACAAAATTTGTTATCGTGACAGGCCTACCTGCACTTTTATCAGGTTTTGATTTTGCTTAAATTACAAATTCACCATCCTGCAGTGTTTCCCAGTTTTTATTTTAAAGTTTAAAAATGATAAGTGATTTATTGTTCGTCCTATCCTAGTCCAAGTGAGATTTTTTATGTCTGTGGACCACTTTTGTAAAATGTCGTAGTCCATAAATCAAACACACCAATCTGATCAGCAAAAGGAAGATGCGAGTATTGTGTGCTATCGTTTAATACAAGTGAAATCTCTGGTCAAATTAATAAGCAGTTCTTTAAAGATTGTGCTGTTTTAATTGAGCAAAATAACATGAAACAACTAGATTATCCCCATTTGCTTTTAACTGGGACATTTTGTATTAAGCAGACAGACGTTAAAGTGGAGTGTTACTCAGCCACCGCCGGCAACCAGAGCCATGAGGGCTAGGCCGCGGTGAGCACAGAAGCCTGGGGCGCGAGCCCAGGTGGAGCCGCCGCGGGTGCAGATCTTGGTGGTAGTAGCAAATACTCAAAAGAGAGCTTTGAAGGCCGAAATGGAGAAGGGTTCCATGTGAACAGCAGTTTAACATGGGTCAGCCGGTCCTACGGGATGGGCGAACACCATTCAGAAGCGCTGGGCGATGGCCTCGGTCGCCCCCAGCCGATCGAAAGGGAGTTGGGTTCAGATCCCCAAACCTGTAGTGGCGGAGATAGGCGTCATGAGGTGCCCAGTGCAGTAACGCAAGCGAACCCGGAGAAGCTGGCGGGAGACCCGGGGAGAGTTTTCTTTTCTTTGTGAAGGGCAGGGCGCCCTGGAATGGGTTTGCTCCGAGAGAGGGGCCCGTGCCCTGGAAAGCGTCGCTCGACACCCTACCCAAGGAGAGCCCAGTCATGGTTGACCAAGCCATGCTGTGTGTCCGAGATAAAAATAAGAGTTAAATCGAGTTAAATTAAATTGAGACTTGAGTTTTTTATATTCGTGCAGGATCATGTGTCAAGTCTTAAACAGGATTATTGAGGAACCCCCTTTCATTCTCCAAAGATGAATCAGGAATTGAAATCAGATTAATGTAGAATAAATCAAACCTTTATTTTGAAGAGAACACCAAAATCTGGTTTTAAACTGTGTTAAATTGAGCTTTATTCTTCTATCCTTTGCTTTTTAGGTTTTTAGTGGTCCCAAAAGAAGGTTAAATGACTGAAAACGGAGAAGACTTACCCAGCATTAGCCACAGCAGTTCAGCTGTAGGCACATTCGTTCTCTGTGATCAAAATGGCAGCGTGCAGCTGTAGTACGTAATAAAGAAGGAGCCATAATGTACTCCGGGCAAGTCCAGCGGCCATATAGTCCAAGTCTGATAGTCTGTTCGGGTTCTTCACCGATCTCCAATTCTTTTCAAAGCTCGTTTTAACTCATCCAGTCCGAAAGAGGAGCTCATTCTTATTTCAACAGTATATAGTTTGTCAGGGTTTGTATCAAAGGCCAGTAAGCTAGAAGCTGATTTAGAGGCCCAACCTCAAAAGTATGCTGGGAAATACAGCGGGCATGTTTGTAGTTCAAGTCTGATTTTCTGTTCGGTTCTTCGCCCATCCCCAAATCATTTTAAAGCTCATTCTGACCCATATAGTTTAAAAGAGAAGTTCATGCTGAATCCCACGATATAAAGTTTAATAGGGTTTGCATCAAAACTGTCAAACTCAAAGCTAATTTAAAGTCCCGACCGCTAAGCATGATGGGTAAATGAAGCGGACATTTTTGTAGTCCAAATCTTATTGTGTAGTTCCAGCCCTCAGCAGAAGCTCAGAAGTGAAATTAAAAGCTGTATCAAGCTTCCTATCAGGAAAAGGAGTTTACAAACAAAGAATTAAAAGAGCTTGGTGAAAAAGCGGAGTTTTAAAGACATCATTCAGCCTTCGAGGAGCAATCAAGTAACTGCAGTGCATTCTGGGTAAAACTCGCAGACATGTTTGTAGTTCTGATCTCATTGAACCTTTCCAGTGCTTGGCAGGGCTCACAAGTGAGAATAAAGACTTTATCAAGCTTCATTTCAGAAAAACTGTTAGAAAATATAGAAATAAAAAAGGAAATAAAAGAACATGATGAAAAAAGGACTCCACAATCAAAATTCCAATCTTCAGAATAGGAAACAAGCAATAGTCCTGCATCCTGTGGAACAGGGGTCCCCAAACTACGGCCCGCGGGCCGCATCCGGCCCGCCTCCACATTTGTTCCGGCCCCCTGAACAATACCAGAGAGCATTCAGATTTTTTTCATTTATTGTATTTTCCAGTATTTTCCACCACACACTTCCTGCTTTAGCAGGAAGTGTGTGGTGTTTTGTATGGCGCATTGCTGCCATCTGTTGGACTTTTAGGGAACTGCTTGACTTTTATGCTATTTAATCAGTACGGTTGTTTGCTAGTGGTAGAGCAGATGAACACGTGTCTGTTATGAACACCGCATTCCAGGTTGAATTCTTCGAAGCGATGCCTGTAAGTAGCAGCTTATACTTCAAAACGAGCCTTTATGTTAACATATGAGAAATTAATATATTATAGTTACATTCCCTCAATGGAATATATACTAGTTAGTCCCAGTGACCGTTTCAGTCACGGTTTTTGCCCATGTGTTTCTGGGTAAAAAACAATCGAGAAACGCCCCCCCCCCCCCCACCCGTCAACAATTTCCGGCAGCGCAGGTGATAAACGTCAAACTTGTTCTGTTACAAACTGACTCCGGCCCCCCACCAGAGAAGGGAAAAGTTATGTGGCCCTCACAGGAAAAAGTTTGGGGACCCCTGCTGTGGAAGCTCAGAGCGGAAACCTAAAGCTGAGTATGATGTGCGCATTTGATCTCGGGGTAGCCATGTTTGTGTTTGGTGATGTGTTTAATGTATTTATCTCCTTTAACTCCACAGACAATGCAAAAGGTGGAGGCAAAGCTGTGAGTGAGACACAGACCTGGGAACTTTTCTCAAGTTTTTTAGGTAACCCTGACTGATGCGCCACCTCCTAAAAAGAAAGTGGAGGCCGGATTCCTCCCTGACAAGGAGCCTCTTTGATAAGTTGCAGTTGATTCAGTTTAAGACAAGGTGGGACCACCTGATTGAGTTTTTTTTTTCCTCCTCTTACTGACCCTACCTTACCAGGTTCTGATGCAGGGCATGTTATATTCAGCTCTAACCGCATGCATAGGTAGTTTCTGTCTCCTGGCCAAACGGAGCCATAGACGCCTATATTGGCCAAGGTGGAGAGCTTCATTGCAAAGTCCAACTGAACTGGGAACTGTAACACTGCAGAGGAGGTCCTGGAGATCTGCGCAGCGCTATCCACCGCACTCCAAAAGCCAGCCAGGACTTTATGTGCCACATCCAGGACCAGAGGTGAATGGGACTTGTCATTTTGGAGAGCAAGAAGACTGTCAGCAGAAGAGGTGGGTGGATATCAAGTCCCGGTTCCTGGATCTTGTTTTGGAAACTGACACTTCCGTAATTAAAATAATAATAAATTCATAAATAATATTTTTTTATCTTCCACATGACTCTTTGCGATCAGGACTTTCATCAAGAGGTCCATCACATGTGACTACCATGGAATATTCACTATTGCTGCCAAGGCTGGTGGCTTGCGGGGTCCCTGAAGGCAGGACAAGATGCATAGATTTACTTTTTCAAGTCTGGGGACCAAGGACTTCTGCATAAACTCTCAGGTCCACCTGTGTGACAGTCATCCGCAACTCGCCATGTTTGGCTGACCAGTGAACCTTTCTGGCAAAAACTTCTACACCAAATGTCTGTTAATGAAGTTCCCAGGCCTGGGAGACCCATTTCTCCTAATAAAAACAAGAGACATCAAGCTGGGAGAGGAGATCTACGTGGACCATGGGGTGAGGCAGCACTCGTTTAGGGTTGGAAGGCCAGGGGATGATCTTAGCTGGATCGGTGAGGTTGGCTCACCTCCCAAGAGAAATAATTTAGTCTTATGTTGACAATGTTCTATTCAATAATTTATCAGTTAAAATTGTTATTTTAATTTGACTGTGGTGTAAAAAGTTCAGTTTTTGAAGTTTTAGTGTTGTAATTGCTCTTTTCTGTGTACTCCAAAGTTCAGTATGACTTTAAATTGTGTTTTTGCAATTAAAGTTTTTGATTTTTCTTGTGCTGCTAATAATTCCCCCCCACCCCCATTTTTTCCCCTTCTGGTCCTGGAAACAAGATGGTTGACCAACCATGGTACAGAATGTTTTCCTTTTGCATTTGTTTTAAATTTTGGCTTTGAGCATGTGTAAATTGTTTGTTCAAAAGGCCAAAGCAGCTGACCTTCCTTGCAGTGGAGGACATTTTGTGTCAGTTCAACCCAAAAGAATTATTCTTTGGGCTTCTTACTGTTCCTGTTATCGTCCACTAGATTGAGGCATTGCCATGTCAGGTGGAATCTGGATCACTGTGACAGCTATTTTCAACTTTACCACTGCTTCCTGTTGCATAAAGATGGCCCAAATGAAACACACCGAGGTTTGTGGATTAGAGCTGAGAAAATGGAGCATATTAAGAGGTCAGATTCCTTTTGCAAGATACTGTAAATGTCATGTTGGGTTCCAGTTTCTTTACCCACATACAGAACACAACCAGGAGAACAGATAATCAGATAAATAAAGTTTATCTCAACAATGTGAGAATCTGAGTCTGGTCCTTGGGAGGGGCTACCAGGGTTGTTTGTTTTCTGAAGAGTAGTGAGAGGAAAATGGTGAGTTCGAGGTCGTTGGAAAAATGGAATCTTTGAACCAATCAGAAAGATCTTACTTGTTTAAATTCCACAGACTTTAACCAAAGAGGAGATACTGTGGGCTCCAGGGTTGGGTCTCTTTGTGGGTGTTCTTGAAGTTATTCAGGTTCCAGTGAGTTCTTGATAGAATGGATTCTTTGTTGGAGATGAGGAGGTCACATGTGGTGGAGGGCAGACAGGTAAGTACAGGCAAGGAGGAGCGAGCCGACTGGTTTCAATGTGTTGGCAGTCAGCTCCTCATATTCTCCAGGATGATTACCTGATAGATCACAGGTGCACTGGCTGAGTCAGCAGCCTCCAGTCGCCCTCTAGTGGATGAAGAGGGGAAGCAGCAGACAGACAGAATACCCCCCCCCCCACACACAAAGAAACAAAAAACCCTGGTTCCCAACATGCTGGAGTAGTTATTTTATTTAAAAGTTTAATAGGACAGAATCCAAGACTTTCATTTTTATCCAACCAAACTTTAAATTTTTCAAAATCTGTTTCTGCTCAACCTGTAAAAGCAACAAACATATAAAAAATAAATGCTCATTATTTCAGAAAAACATGTTAACTCCATATGTGATATTTTATAGGAACATCTTTTTTGATAACTTTAACTGGAAAGGGATTTACCAAATATATGATAACTAATAAAGAATAAAGAAGTCTCTTAAAATTATTCACAGAATTTACCCATCCAAAGTTTTTCTACAATGTTTTAACAATAACACGGATATTATGTGCCCTTTGTGAAGGAAACACAGAAGATGTTTTATTTATTTTGGCCTTTTCTCTGTTAAATTTTGGAAAAGTATTTTCATTGTGATTTCTGCTTCTATTGAACCATATGTCTCCATTTGTTTTGAACAGGTATTGTTTTGTTTCATTAACTATCCAACAGAGCCGGAGATAGGCACCAGCACATTTTTATATTATTAATCTTATTATATACTTAGCCAAATGGCACATGCATAAATGCCGTTATATTAATAAAAAAAACACTTCTTTCCATTTTTGGCAATGAGGTCAAACAATATATCAAAACTATTGGAAATACCACTGTTGAGAAAATAAATTTAAAATAAGCTAGTTTTAAAACTTAACATGTCTTGATTCAAATGGCCTAAATTGTGGTTTTAAATCAGTAACTTATTCTGGCTCTTTGACCTTTATTTTACCTGTAGTTCCAGCAGATGGTTTGCTAGGATCGTTTGAACTGCCTTTTGTCTGTGGGAAAACAATACAGTGGAAGTTCCAGCTTTTCACACTCATCTGTGAAAGGCCGTAAACACGGCAGGGGTTTCTAGCTTCAGATAGAGGGTCAGAGATAGCTCCTGGTTGGATGAGCAAAGATACGCCTTATTTGAATAAATTAAAGATAAGAATACGCCTTTTACTATAAAACTTTCTACACAGAAGTAACAAATCAGATTTGCTCTTGCAATTCTCCAAAGATGTCTTTGCACGTCTTTGCTTTTCTTTCTTTCCTTCTTTCCATTTATGTCAGGTAAATGAATGTATGTCGCCGTTGTTCTGCAGTTTCTGGTGTAAGTTTGTGCATTGTCTTATATTGGATTAAACTCTGTAATTCTGTGACGTCAACACGCATTGTTGTTTTCCTTGTGGCTACACGTGGCCCGCCGAGAGGACCTGGGATCCAGAGGAAGAGAGAGAGCCAAACTTTTTCCAAAGTTAACCTATTTAGAAATTTCTTCCTTAACACTATCTATCTATCACAGCATCTTCCTCCTCATGTCTTGATCGTAGCAGGAGTTTGACTTCTCAGGACGTGATGGAGTTGCGGGTGTTTTGCATAACTGTCAAGTTTTGGACTTGTTGCTGCAGGTAATGTCGCTACTTAGCAGGTGGTGTCAAACTGGTATCAATCAGCGAGGAATTTGTCCAGTTTAGATTATGTTGATGAAGAAAAACTGTTTGCAAATAGTGATATATCTGCACACACCGGAACTAAAGATACACTGTATTGAGTCAAAACGGATGTTGTCTGACGTCATGTGAAAAGGGTCTATAAAGGCTGAATCAAGCTTCATGTCAGAAAAACTGAGTTAGAAAATAGAGAAATTAAAAAGGAAATAAAAGAACGTAATGAAAAAGGACTCCACAATCAAAATTCCAATCTTCAGAATAGGAAAAAAGCAATATTCCTGCATCCTGTGGAAGCTCAGAGCGGAGACCTAAAGCTGAGCAAGGTGTGCACATTTCATCTCAGGGTCGCCATGTTTGTGTTTGGTGATGTGTTTAATGTATTAATCTCCTTTAGCTAGGGTAGGGTAACCCTAACCCATGTGCATGCTGGAGGAGAGAGAGTGCGGAGGGATGAATGAAAGGGTTTTAAGGCACTCCCCCTGCGTAGCATCATAAAACAATATGGAACGGTACACTTTGAAAATATATACAAATACATGAAAACAGAAATGAAAAATACTTCTACAAATAGATGGGCTGTGATTGGTCTTACAGTGTATTACAATAACATGATATCTTGTATACTTAATATCATGCACAGTGTTGTAATATAATAAAATTTGTAATTTGTTATAAAATAATTTTTTTAAAATTATTAATATTTGTCGGTCTGTTTAATTTGATCAGGTTTTGATCTGGGTTGGGCATGTTTGGAGAGTTCCATTTTCAATGACAGTCCTATGCTGCCATCTAGTGGAGGGTTAGGAATATAGGATGAAACTCACTTGCACATTAGAGCAGACAAAATAAACAAAAAAATGGTAGGGGGGACAATCTTGGGACAGAGAATATCTTGAAGGGACTTCACATACCCTCCATGTTTTGTTGGTGTGGCTCCTTCCCTTGACACAGCTGCCATTGACCTCCATTCATTTGAAGAATTGCTCACTCAAAACAACTCCAAAAAGTGCTCTTTTGTCCAAACTTGGTTATCTATGCCCCCTCCAACCCTCTGCAGGTGCCCCACCATGTTTGGTGGTCCAAGCTAAAGACTCCCATTAATTTTTCTCCCTAGTCAGTCTGGCTAGGAATGTCCTATAGAGCTGGGTTTTAACCCTAACCTCAGTGGCCTCTTACTTCAACTTAGCCAGATTTTATTCCATTTTTATTTTTTTTAGTGTATTTTTTTAAAATAAATCACACTTCACTTTTAAAATGCCATCTGTAACCCTCTGTTGGATGAAGGATTTGCTTCTCTAAAGACTGGATTTTGGTTTTAAGGGTCTACTCTTAACTATGTCTTATTTTATTTCATTTCTCTTCAAACTCAGTTTTTAAGACAGAAATCACAGCTCAGATTCAAATCTCATCTCTGAGCTTCTGCTTTGTGACAAAATGTGTGTAAAAGCCATTAGAAATGGCTTTTAAAATGTCTGTCAGCATTTCAGCATTTCCCAGAATGCATTGCATAGTGGGGCTTCAAATTCTAGCTTGTAGTTCAACTGTTTTTGCTGCAAACCTTAATAAACCATATACTGTTGTGATCAGAATGAGCTCAGCTATTGAACTGGATGACTTAGAATGAACTTGGAAACATGTAGAAAATCGGCACCATGACTCAGAACGGGGTGCATTTTCTTGAACTGCTGCCTGCTGATCATAGAGGACACATCCCATGGTGGCAGCTTTGGGTAAGTTAATGTGGTCATGTACCCTTTTTGGATCACATAATACTGATCATTCTAGAGGTCTTGCGGTGTATGATGGCACTAGAATGACTCTTTACTCATACTGGGGTGATGAATCCCAGCAGGTGCCTGGAGACCTGGAAGGCTGCAGCTTCCTGTAGCTGGTCCAGGTTCTCCTTCCTTCCTTGGGAGGATGGCTGGGTGGTGATACTTTCCTATGGTTGCTTTTGTTCATTCCTCTAGGTGGCACTGTGGCATGGGGAGGTGTAACAACATTGTGGAGATCTGCTGGTACACAGTTCATGTTTGCTAGCTTGGTAAAGGTGAATCAGTGCCCCACCAAGCAGACCATTGGCACTCAACCCAGACCAAAACAGAATCAACGGAGAACGCTTCTGCTTCTTGGGCATGCTAGTTCCACCTTGCGGTGTTAACGGATAGCGTGTTTTTGAAACCAGGGGTGCGGTACGTATCAGCCTTCCCAGGTTCCACCTATAGGAACAGCACGTGGGAAAGGTGACTCTAGGACTCAGGAGTCTTAAATGCAGTCCAGTCTTCTATGAGGAATAGCCTCACACACAACATGCACACCAACTGGTATTCTGTCTTCAATCTTACAGCTCCACTCCTAACTGCAAAAGGAATGATTAATTTCAGGAAATCTTCACCTTAAAGGTCTAAACAACCTTAACCTCCTAAGACCTGAAGTCTTGTATTATTAAATCCTTTGATTTTTGCAATCATTAGGTCCCAATCAGCCCAAATATAAAATTTGTTTTACATGATGTAGTTGAGAAAAATTATGTCCACATATGAGGACACTCAATTTAAATTGCAGACAACTTTCTCACAATTTATTAATTAAATCCAAAACCTTTAGTTTCTCTTCACATTAGTATCATTTCTGAGTCCAGAAACAAAATGATAAACAGTAGTGACTGTTTCAGCAATGTGTCCCATTCAAAGTACTACTGACAGATATGGGAAAACATAAGTCCCTAAAGTAAAATCCCTCAAAGTAAATTGCATTGCTGCTGTTCTAAACAGTTGATTTAAATTTTTGAATGTTATGATACTTGAAACATTTAATTCAGTCTTAATGTACTTCAAACTATTTTCCCCTTATGGGATCATTCTTACAGTAATCTGTAAACAGCTTTGTAACAATTGCAATCTGCCTGTAAGCAGAGCACCTTGCAAATAAAACTGCACTCAATTTGTTTTTTTGTGCTTTTTGTTGGATTTTATTTTTTTTATGTTGGGTTTATTTCTCTAGTGAGTCTCCATGTTGTCCTGTCCTCACCTTTATTGTTCCCAGGTGTGTCTCATTCCCTGATTATCCCCTCTTTATTTAAACCCACCTGTACTCTTTGTTGTCAGGTCCTTGTCTAAGTTGTAGTTCCAGTCAGTCCATGTTCCTTATTAGCCAGTGCTACCAGTGTGAGAACTTTACTGTCCGCTCATTTGTGCTGCCTGTGTTTTGGAACCATTATGGATAGCTTTTTCATTAAAATCAATTTTTTTCATCTATCAACCTGGTCCCACGACATCTTCCTCACCGCACCTCAATCCAATTCATGACACTTCTATTCTGCATTGCATTTTTCAAGTTTCCTGCCTTTGGCATATGGGCATTAGCCGTTCCATGGACTGAGGCATCCATTGGAGTAAAATGTCTAGGTCCAATTCCCACTCTTTTAAGTCAGTTATCATCAAGCTAAGTTGAGACAATTTTTCCTACTTCCCTGCAAAACTGCAAGACATGCTTCTTGGTGTGCCACACAGAGGTGTTTGCAGTACAATAGCCAGCTATTTGCCAAAGCCAAATCTGTAATTGGTACCCTCAAAGTCCATTTCTTGCCACTTGTGTGGTCGCAACTCATAAGATCAGTTACATCCATCTTGGAGTTTTATATATGGACAATAATTGGTTGTGAGATGGGGCACTTATTTCAGTTTGACATCTTTGTTAGGTGTCTTCTGGCTCTCTTGCATGAACAGTAGACATCATTGGTAGTGGCACATTACAATACCATTTCATCAAGTATATATATCAATACTTGCTGTAACTTGGGCTGTGGAAGCTCCCCCAACCCTTTAGTTGGTATCTTCATCAAACTGATTCTTACAGTAGTAACCTACATCAATTTTATGTTAATGCATTCCCCACGTTTGGTAGATGTAAATAAACCTTGGCTGCAGAGTCTGAGACAGATGACTCATCACCAAACCTTCCAAACCCAGATTCTAGATCTTCAACCTTTGAGAATCACCCTTATTTAATCCCAGTAACCCCATCTCTTTTCAGAGTAGTGCTCTGAAAAAATTCCCTGTAAAAATCTTTGTAGATTTATCTATGAAACATGCTATAGTTGTACAAGAGTAAACTACTAAAACCATCACACAATCTAATTTCATTCTCATTTTTTGACATTAATAATACCCTAACATTTTCTACTAAACTAATTCTCAGTTATCATAACTGGACATTATTGGAAATAGTTTAATTATGCTAGTTTTAATTCTAGCTTTAACTTTAGCACATTTTAAAATATTACACTGATCCTGATTCTAAAAAATAGACCTCAATTTAGGTTAGATTTACTCAGTTTAATCAATGTATAACTTAATCAGCAGAACACTTTTCTTATAATCCCAATTTCATTAAAATTAGTTTGATCATTAAGCTTTTAGTAGATCTCATTCTTGAGTGTACTTAAAATATTCATCTGAACATGTTTTACTTCATTAAAACCAAAGTATAAAACTAATCAGAAAATATTGTGTAACAGCTGTTTTGGTATTGAAACTGCTCATATAAGATTTAGAAAATATTGTATGAAACGTGCTATTTTTATAATCAAAATCTGCTTATAGATGCACTGGGTCATTTCAGCGTTCAGGAGAGCTCTGTGTGATTTGGGAACCAGTTTTGAGGCAATTTTAAATAAAAACATGGATAGTTGATAAACTGGTCCCATTTTCTTTAGTAAAATGTTTCTGTATGAAAATGAACACATC